>NC_073693.1:235482024-235785313 GCF_029784155.1 Uranotaenia lowii | reverse complement strand
TGTATCGATCTTTCAAAGGGAGTATTCCTGCCAAAACTTCAAGACTCATGTTGTGCGTTGAGGGCATAGAGCCCATTGCGATGCGGAGACAACGGTATTGGATACGCTCGAGCTTGATGAGGTGAGATTTGGCAGCTGACTGGAAACAGAAGCTACCATATTCCATCACTGAAAGAATGGTTGTTCGATACAATTTTAAAAGATCTTCTGGGTGGGCTCCCCACCAGGTGCCTGTGATTGATCGGAGAAAATTTATTCTTTGTTGGCATTTTCCTTTCAGATACTCAATGTGGGCTCTCCAGGTACACTTGGAGTCAAACCAAACCCCAAGATACTTAAAACACCTCGATTGAGTGATCGTTCTGCCTAGGAGTTGAAGCTTCGGTTGAGCAGGTCTATGTTTCTTAGAGAAAACAACCATCTCCGTTTTCTGAGGGGAAAACTCAATCCCAAACCCCAACGCCCAGGAAGACAATCTGTCTAAAGTATCTTGTAAAGGTCTGTGCAGATGAGACTCGGAAGATCCTGTGACAGACACCACGCCGTCATCTGCAAGTTGTCTTAGAGTGCAGCCTTCAGAGAGACAACTATCGATGTCACTTACGTAAAAGTTGTACAAAAGTGGACTTAAACATGAACCCTGTGGGAGGCCCATGTACGAGGTTCTTCTAATTGCAATATCTCCGTGAGCAAAGTTCAGATGTTTCTCACAAAGCAAGCTGTATAAGATGTTGTTCAATAGTGGAGGCAGACCCCGGGAGTGCAACTTGTCTGATAACACCTCTATTGAGACTGCATCAAAAGCTCCCTTTATGTCTAGAAACACTGAAGCCATTTGCTCACGTTTTGCGTACGCCATTTGTATCTCTGAAGACAGCAAAGCAAGACAATCGTTTGTTCCTTTGCCCCTTCGAAACCCAAATTGAGTATCTGAAAGGAGGCCATTTGTTTCTACCCATTTATCCAAACGAAACAAAATCATTTTCTCCATCAATTTACGTATACAAGACAACATCGCTATTGGACGGTACGAATTCGCATCGGACGCTGGTTTTCCGGGCTTTTGGATAGCGATAACTCTCACTTGTCTCCACTCTTGGGGAACAATGTTATGCTCCAAGAATTGATTAAATAAATTTAACAAGCGAAATTTGGCGGCGTCCGGAAGGTTTTTCAACAAGTTAAATCTAATTTTATCAATACCCGGAGCTGAATTGTTGCAAGAGAGGAGGGCAAGTGAGAATTCGACCATCGAAAAACTGGAATCCAGACCACACCTTTCAGGAAGCACATCCCGGATTATTTTTTGTACAGGCGTAGAATCTGGACAGACTTTCCGTGCGAAGTTAAATATCCATCTATGTGAATATTCCTCACTTTCATTCGTAGATGATCTATTACGCATGCTTCGTGCAAATCTCCACAAGGTACTCAAGGATGTTTCTCTTGATAAGCCACCCACAAAATTCCTCCAATACGCCTTTTTCTTCCCCTTGACCAATTTTTTAAACTGATTTTCAAGGGAAACATATACTTCAAAAAGGGCAAGAGTTCCATATTTCCGAAAATCTTTGAATGCTTTTGATTTGTCCTTATAAAGCTTGGAACACTGCTGGTCCCACCATGGGTTTGGAGGCCTTCGGGGAACTGATGAATCTGGGATGGGTTTTGTTTGAGCGCAAAGTGCACTTTCATGTATTAAACGTGAAAGAAAGTGGTACTCCTCTGCAGGAGGTAAAACATTCGTAGAACCGATTGCTGATGTTATTTCGTCCGAGTATTTTTTCCAGTCGATGTGTCTTGTAAGGTCATATGTCAAATTTATTGTGTTTGAAGAGCTAACCCCATTGGTGATTGTAATTTTGATTGGCAAGTGATCACTACCATTGAGATCAGGGATTACCTTCCACTGGCAATCCAATGATAGTGAGTTTGAGCAGAGTGAGAGGTCAATTGCACTTTGTCTTGCAGGAGGTTTAGGTACTCGTGTTTTTTCACCCGTGTTCAAAATTGTTAAATTGAAACTGTCGCAAATGTCATAGATAAGAGTAGAACGACTATCGTCAATTTGTTCTCCCCAGACAGTTCCATGCGAATTAAAGTCACCCAGGATCAACCTTGGCTCAGGGAGCACTGAGCACAGGTCCTCTAGGTGACGTCGATCCACTGCAACTCTATGAGGCCAGTACAAACTGACAACGCATAAGTCTTTACCTCTTATAGTTGTATGACATGCAACAGCTTCAATTCCTCCTGATAAAGGGAGGTGGATTCTATAGAAGGAGTGGTGCTTATTGATCCCCAAAAGCACCCCTCCATAAGAATCGTCGCGGTCTAGACGTATGACATTAAAATCGTGGAATGAGATGTTAGATTGTGAAGAAAGCCAAGTTTCGGACAACGCAAAAATATCGCAACTAGTTTCATGAAGTAAAAATTTGAACGGGTCCAGTTTAGGGACGAGACTACGACAATTCCACTGTAAAACAGTGATATCTCCGACCTCTCGGCGTAAATTAGCCATCGAAAGAGATAAACACTGAAAGAAGGGGCCAAGTTTGCATCAATTGCTTCAAAAATGTCTTAACCATAGGAAGCATTGCACTAACAATACTTCTTATGGATTCAGAAACGTTAAAAAACGTGAAAATTCCATTAAGTATGTCAGAAAACTTGAAAAGTCCCGGTTGATGAGTTGATTCTGACAAATCCGCATTAGTAACGGGAGCTTTTGAAGTCCCAGCTGCTGTTGAATTATTCTGTGGAGAAAAGGTCGCGCGGAATCCAGGAGGAACTTGTTTTTTCTTGTCTGTAGCAATAACTTTTTTGGTGATGTTGATTGGAGGGCTGATTGTCGGGATTTTATTCGGAATCTTAGGGGTCTTAGTAGTTGGTTTTGAACGTTTTCGCGAGTTCGCTACAAAAATAAACGGGTTCACCTCATCTGTTGTGTCCTCGTTGTCAACTGGCAGCACTGTGAAAATGTTACTGGACTGCGGTTGGATCGGAGGCGCCGCGCCCTTTAGTATGGCGGCATAGGAACGTTTTGACCGTTCCTTCAAAGAGCGCCTTTGACTATCCCAGCGGCTCTTAAACGCCTCGCACAAGGAGATGTCATGAGGTGAGCCCCCGCAATAGATACATTTCTGTTCTATTGCTGAGCATGCTCCATCCCCATGAACCTCCCCGCATTTGGGGCAACGCTTCTTGCTACAACAATGGGAAGCTGTATGCCCCAATTTAATGCAATTTTTGCATTCCATCGGGCGAGGCACGAAGAGCCGCACAGGAAGCCTCAAAACTCCGTCAATCAAGACGTAGTGAGGGAGGGCGGTACCCGCAAAGGTCACTCGAAATGAAGCTGAAGGCGAGTACTTTTTAACTCCTTCTACGACGGTGGTAGTATTGAGTTGGCGGCAATCCAAGATTTCGACCGAAGTCGAATCAAGGCTCTTAAATTTACCAACGCCATGGGATTTAACGTACCCAGCCTCCAGACTCATTTCTGAGATCACGCCCTCTATCTCTACGTTTCGAGACGGAATGTAGACGTGGTACTCTAAATTAATGAATTTGCTGGCAACAATTTCATTCAATTTCGCACCTTAGTAACGCAGGTTACGGAGGGCCACCTCGCCAGATCTTTAGTGATCTGCACTACGTTTAGCTGTTTGCCGTTAGCTTTGGGCCGGATGAAAACCACCCATGGCCCAGAAAAAGACGAACCATCTGTGTAGGTTCGGAGTCGAGGAGCTACACTGTCATCTGTGGGTGATGAAGAATTATTGGACGTACGAGAATGATTAGCACTTGAGGGACCAGCATCGTCTGAATCCTCCAAATGCTCTTCATTCTCGTACATGGCTTCCTTTTCGTCCACCGATGACGAGTTTAACCCCCCGCCTTCGTTCATATTTTTGCACGGGAACACGAATGTCGCCCGTGTTTAAAATATGACCAAAGCAACCAAAATTCAAAATATGTACAGGGAAATAAATAGACGAGAGAATAGTGAAAAAATGAAAAAAGAGACTTACAAAGGTTCTTGCACTTTTCAATTGCATGTATCTTCTTTTGTTCAGCAACCACGTGGTCCTTGGAAGAAGATGGCGACCAAGTTGAGTCTTTGCTGCTGATGACGCTCTTGAACACAAACGACCGATCCACCGAGACGTCCTGTATCCTGCTACCCACGGCAAACAGCACCGGAACCAACGGTAACAGCTCCCACGTTATCCACACTCGGGTTTGTCGGGGGAACAATTAACACTTCCCCGATGGCGACAACACTCGCACCGATGATGATGGCCAGATAAAACTCACGCCAATTTCAATTTCGTGTCTCTGGAATTCGGCAAACGATTTGGTCGGTAGAAAAACAAACCACCACGTTCGGACTAACTGCACTGTCCGATTTCACAAAAGCAGCGAGTTATAATAAAACACACTCCGATCGAAACGTTGGGAGAACACAACCGTTCAGCTTGAGCGATTGAGTTGGAATGAAAATTGAGACTTTATGCTAACAAAATTGTATTGGGCTCATCTCCCTCCTCCCATGTACCTACTAAATGAAAAGAGTATGGTGTGTCAAATAATCGTAGACCATAATGATTTTCCATGTTAAATTTTGTCCATTTATCTGATTTTGTTAAAAATAAAAGTTAAACGTGAGCTTTCCTCTTCCCTTCCTATATTCCCAATTCTATCCTCCTACTGCAAGAAAGGAGTTGTTTCACATAGAAAAATTTCTCGTATTGAAATACCATCCCATGCCAAATTTGTTTTTATTTGCGTAGTAAATTCTTGAGTTATGCATAAACTTGAAAGGGAATACCATCCCCCCTTCCGGGAGTTTCATCCTCCATTGAATGGAGGGGTGAGAACTTAATATTCATAAAAGTATTTTTCGTACTCAAACACTTTTTGATGGCAAATTTGGTTTCATTTGCTCGATTAATTCTCGATTTATGCAAAAAAATTGTATGGAAGCCCTCCTTTTCCCCCTTTATATCTTTCCGCAGAAAAAAAAGCCCCACCTCAATTTATAACAGAAACATTTCTCGTATCCCAATTCCCTCACCTGCCAAATATGTTTCCATTTGCTCGATCAGCTGTCCAGTTTTACTGAAAATTGTAACGGAAACCTCTCCTCCTTCTTTTTATCCACCTTTTTGAAGGAGTGTAGGATACCAAATTTTCATAGAAGCATTCCTCGTACCCAAATATCATTTCATGCCAAATTTTGATCCATTTGCTGTTGATCTCGAGTTTTGCAGTAAAAATTGTATAAAACTCTCCTCTCTCTCTTTCCTTTCTCCCCGCTGGAAGAAGGAAGGGGTCTCACACAATCATTAGAACATATCACGTTCTCAAATATCCTTCCATGCAAAATTTGGTTCCATTTGTTTAGTTAGTTTTTAAGTAATGTAAAAAATTAAAATGAGGGCCCCTCTCCCCTTTGTATCTCCTTACTGGAAAGAGGGAGGGGTCTCAAATAATCATAGAAATATTTTTCGTATCCAAATACCCTCCCATGCCAAATATAGATCCGTTTGCTTTATTAGTTTTTGAGTCAGGGGCATAGGAAGAACCGACTCATGGGGGGGTTTTGGTGACTGATTTTTATCTATGATTTTTTGCCCAACAATGCACGAAAACAGAGAAAAAAAATGTTTTTATCTATATGGATACTAATTTTCAAGTACTTAAAAGTTTTCGTATCAAATTGTAACTTTAGAAAATTAGTCCTTAACGTTAATGGTGAGCTAAATTCGCGTTCATCGATCGATCAAACTAAGTTGATTTTGGCTTAAAATAAGCTTTTTAGGAGAGCCTTTCATTCCTTAAAAAGACTTTTTCTCTACTAGAGATGTACCGAATATTCGGTCGGCCGAATATTCGGCGCCGAATACCGCCAAAAAACCGTTAGGCCGAATATTCAGCTCACCGAATAGTTGAGCTAAGTATTCGGCCGAATAGGCCGAATATTGTTTTTGAAATTTATACAACAACATTATTGTCAAATTTTACAAATGATTTCGATAATTTATAAAATATTCAAAAGTATATACTGAAAAAGCTTCGCAATCGTCAAAAACTCAGTAGAACACCTTAAATGTATCCGTATATCTTTCACTGTATATAGCTTTATACTTCGATTATCGTTATTTCTAGATTTTTAACATACCCAGGATTACAATAAATCCTATGAAAAATTCGAAATAATTCAAATCTGTCCGGATTGCCCAGATGTTGTTCAAAACTTTTCAGATTTTGCCCATATTTTTTCATTATTATTGGCTTAATCATAGAAAAGAAAACAAAATTTCTATTTGATATTTTTTTGAATTTTGTGCTCAAAACCATTTAAGAAAAACAAGACGAATAGAAATTCTTGTTTTATCCTTAGATACGATTTAAACACTGCTGAAGTGATTCAACGAAAATTTGAAATTTCAAGTAATTTTCTATCAATTTTATCTTGTATGATTTTGAACTAGATTTTTCAAAAAATCGTCCTGAATATGTATCGTGTGGTTAAAAGTATGGAATACTTAAGGTTAAAGATCACCGTTCTTTTCAACAACTATCCGTAAGATATCTTGCTCAAATTTGACTTTCATCTAATTCGATATCTTATAAGCAATTTAAACTTGCTTGGCGCCTGTTTCGATGTGTTTTGTTCCAGATTTCATAGGGACATATTCTCTTCGGTGATAAACGTCCAAGAAGCGACAAATCATCTGATGTCCTTTGAATTATTGGTGACATTTTGAAAATCAGAGAAACCCCTACTTGAAAAAATTCTTGTAAAACATCATTTGGTTGATCATTCGAGTTGAAGCTTCGGCTAGTTTGGACGTACTTTGTGTTCGGTAAAGTGAGTGTGGAAACTCTTGTTCGGTCATTACATTCGGGTTAAAAATACCGTCGGGCCGATTACCCGAAAATTTTGGTTTTGTGTACCGCGATCGGGAAGAAATAAAAACAATCCAGTGCAAACCAATCCTTAAAAGTGGTCTTTTCGTGCTGTGAAATATAAGAAGAGATATTAAACTGCTTCTGGGAAGAAAAAAAAACTCTCACAACCACGTTGTGACCTTGAAGCCATCAACAACTGTTCATTTGGCTATTGGAGCCAACACAAAAGCGAGTGAGGGACGGCCACAAAACAAAGCCGCTGGACTGCTTCACAACTGTGCGAACGGAGCGCTTATAAGCCAGAATAAAAACAAGTTTTTGTATTTTTTTTTCATTTTTCTCTATTTTTTCATTATCTAACCCTACTCTACTTTGCTATCTTTTCACTTTTATTGCTAGATTAAGATTATTGTATTTCGATCATATTTTATTACGGAAGACATTTCTGTCTCCGTAATAGAATATGAGCGAAGACGAGGGATTAGTCTCACCGGTTTTTGTGGATGATGGTCGAGTTGTTCACGGAAATGCTGGGCACCTGGGAGGACCGAGCGCTTCCGAGAAAATGATCTCTGAGGATGAGGCGGTTCATCCAGGTGCTGTGCTTCCGGAAGACAACTCGTCTCAGTCTTCCTCAAAAACTCGTGTTGTCCCTCGGGTCAAAGTGTACCCGGAGAATTCATCTTTTGCGGGTCCGTGGGTGGTTTTCTTTCGGCCCAAGCCAAACGGAAAAATTTTGAATATTATTCAGATAACAAAAGATCTGGCAAGGTCACGCCAAGCAAATTGCGGGTTGTGGTAACCAGTTCGAAAGCTGCTAACGAAATTGCGGCTAGTCATCATTTCATTTTAGAATACCACGTCTACATTCCGTCTCGAAATGTAGAAATTGAGGGCGTGGTCACAGATATGAGCCTGTCGGCAGAATACGTTAAGGCCAATGGGGTTGGCAAGTTTAAGAGCCTCGACGCGACTTTGGTCAAAATCTTGGATTGCCGCCAACTCAGAACTGCCTCTATTGAAACCTCTATTGATGGAATTAAAAAGTATTCTCCGTCAGCTTCATTCTGTGTGACCTTTGAAGGTACCGCCCTCCCTGACTATGTCTTGATAGACGGAATGTTGAGGCTTCCAGTTCGGCTTTTTATACTTCGTCCTATGAACTGCAGCAATTGTAAAACCCTAGGACACACAGCATCGCATTGTTCCAACAAATCGCGCTGCTGCAAAGAGAATCATGAGGAGGAAGCGTGCCAATCATCAGAACAAAAATGCGTTTATTGCGGAGGCAACCCTCATGATATCTCTGCATGCGATGCGTTCCAGACTCGATGGGAAAAACAGAAACGTTCATTACAAGAACGTTCTAGACGTTCATATGCTGCAATTCTTAAGAGTGCCTCTCCACCAGCCCAATCAAATAACGTTTTTGCCACACTGCCAGTTGACAAGGTGGATACGGCATCGGATGATGAAGGACAACCTTTTGTCGTGATGGAGAACTCCAGGAAGCAAGTCAAAGCGTCTTCTTCCAAGATTAAACGAAAAATGCCTCCGGTAAATCGTTCATTCAACTTTACTAACAACCAAGTAAACAAGTTCCTCCTGGATTCCAGGGAAAAATCACTCCTTCGAATGATCCAGCAGTTGCAGCTACATCGAAAAATTCATCAACCAATGATATTCCGTCATCATCAAACACCAAATCCGGACTCTTTAAGTTGTCCGACATTGTGAACGGAATATTTTCGTCTTTTGATGTTTCCGATTCCGCCAAAACCATTATTACCTCGATACTTCCCATCATAAAGACCTTTTTCCAGCAATTGATGCAAACTTGGCCCCTCCTTTCAGTGTTTATCTCTCTCGATGGATAATTTAAGCCGAGGGGTCGGAGATTTCACTGTGTTACAGTGGAATTGTCGTAGTCTTCTTCCTAAAATCGATTCGTTCAAACATCTACTTCACAAAACTAGTTGCGATATTTTTGCGTTATCCGAAACATGGCTTTCATCTCAATCTAACATATCATACCACGATTTTAATATTATCCGCTTGGACCGCGACGATTCATATGGAGGAGTGCTTTTAGGGATCAATAAGCGCCACTCCTTTTACAGAATCCACCTTCCTTTATCAGGTGGAATTGAAGCTGTTGCATGTCATACAACTATAAGAGGTAAGGACTTATGTGTTGTCAGTCTGTACTGGCCTCAGAGAGTTGCAGTGGATCGAAGTCACCTAGAGGACCTGTGTTCAGTATTACCTGAGCCAAGGTTGATCCTGGGCGACTTTAATTCACATGGAACTGTCTGGGGAGAACAAATTGACGATAGTCGTTCAGCTCTTATTTATGACTTTTGCGACAGGTTCAATTTAACAGTTTTGAACACAGGTGAAAAAACACGAATACCTAAACCTCCTGCAAGACAAAGTGCAATTGACCTCTCACTCTGTTCAAATTCACTATCATTGGATTGCCGGTGGAAGGTGATTTTTGATCCCAATGGTAGTGATCACTTGCCAATCGAAATTACAATCACCAATGGGGTCAACCCTTCGAACACGATAAATATGGCATATGATCTCACAAGACACATCGACTGGAAGAAATATGCAGATGCAATTACTACAGCCCTAGATTCTGTGAATGACTTATCTCCTATGGAGGAATATAGCTTCCTAGCTCGCTTGATTCATGAAAGTGCGGTTCAGGCTCAGACGAAACCCATCCCAAACCAATTGGTTCGTCGAACACCCCCCAATGCATGGTGGGACAGCCAGTGTTCCAAATTGCATGCCGAAAAATCAAAAGCATTTAAAGTCTTCCGAAAGCATGGTACACTTGACAACTTCCAATTGTATTATTCCCTTGAAAATCAATACAAAAAGTTGATCAAAGCAAAAAAACAGGCCTATTGGCGCAATTTTGTGGGAGGATTATCACGCGAAACGTCCTTAAGTACATTGTGGAATGTGGCACGACGCATGCGGAATCGTACTTCAACTAATGAAAGCGAGGAATATAGCCATAGTTGGATCTTCAGCTTTGCACGAAAAGTCTGTCCTGATTCAGCACCTGTGCAAAAAATTATTCGCAATGTGCCACCACGTAGGAGTGAAATGGATTCTAACTTTTCGATGGTTGAATTCTCACTTGCTCTCCTCTCTTGCAACAACTCAGCTCCAGGAGTTGATCAAATAAAATTTAACTTGTTGAAAAATCTTCCGGATGCTGCAAAGTTTCGCTTTTTAAATTTATTTAATCAATTCTTGGAGCATAACATTGTTCCCGAAGACTGGAGACAAGTGAGAGTTATAGCTATCCAAAAGCCTGGAAAACCAGCATCCGATTTCAATTCCTATCGCCCTATAGCGATGTTGTCTTGTATACGGAAGTTGATGGAGAAAATGATCTTGTTTCGTTTGGATAAGTGGGTAGAAACAAACGGCCTTCTTTCAGATACTCAGTTTGGGTTTCGAAGAGGCAAAGGAACAAACGATTGTCTTGGTTTGCTGGCTTCAGAGATACAACTGGCATACGCAAAACGTGAGCAAATGGCCTCAGTGTTTCTAGACATAAAGGGAGCTTTTGATGCAGTTTCAATTGAGGTGTTGTCAGAGAAATTGCATTCCCGAGGTCTGCCTCCTCTATTGAACAACATCTTATACAGCTTACTTTGTGAGAAACATCTGAACTTTACTAACGGAGACATTGCAATTAGAAGAACCTTTTACATGGGCCTCCCACAAGGTTCATGTTTGAGTCCACTTTTGTACAACTTTTACGTAAGTGATATCGACAGCTGTCTCTCTGAAGGCTGCACTCTAAGACAATTTGCGGATGACGGCGTGGTGTCTGTCACAGGATCTACTGAGTCTCATCTGCACAGACCTTTACAAGATACTTTAGACAGATTGTCAACCTGGGCTTTGGGGCTTGGGATTGAGTTTTCTCCACAGAAAACGGAGATGGTTGTCTTCTCTAAAAAACATAGACCTGCTCAACCTAAGCTTCAACTCCTAGGCAGAACGATTACTCAATCGAGGTGTTTTAAGTACCTTGGGGTTTGGTTTGATTCCAAGTGAACCTGGAGAACTCATATTGAGTATTTGAAAGGAAAATGCCAGCAAAGAATTAATTTTCTCCGTTCAATTACCGGCACCTGGTGGGGAGCCCATCCGGAAGATCTGATCAAGTTATATCGAACAACTATTCTCTCAGTGATGGAGTACGGCAGTTTTTGCCTTCAATCAGCTGCCAAAACACATCTTATTAAAATCGAGCGTATTCAATATCGATGTCTTCGAATAGCACTGGGTTGTATGCTCTCAACACATACCATGAGTCTCGAGATTTTGGCAGGCGTACTCCCACTGAGAGATAGGTTTTATTCATTATCTCTTCGGTTCCTCATCAGGTGTGAGGTCATGAACCCATTGGTGATTTTGAATTTTGAAAAGCTTCTAGAGCAAAATCTTCATTCAAAATATATGACCATATATCATGAGTTCATGTCTATGCAGGTTAATCCTTCGTCGTATTCTCCTATTCATGTTTGTCACCCTGCCTACGACAATAATTCTGTCCAGTTTGATTTGTCCATGCAGCATGAAATCCGTGGTATCCCGGAACATCATCGTTCTCTTATTGTTCCTAGGCTTTTTGATGAAAAATATGGACACCTCGATGCTGATAAAATGTATTTTACTGATGGATCCCTTATAGGCGAATGTACCGGGTTTGGAGTGTTCAATCAAATTTATAGTGCCTCCTACAGTCTTCAAGCCCCATGCTCAGTGTATACAGCAGAATTAGCAGCAATTCATTGGGCACTAGACAACGTAACCTCTCGACCTGTTGAACACTACTTTATTGTTACGGATAGCCTAAGCTCTGTCGAGGCTATTCGGTCAATAAGACCCGGAAAGCACTCGCCATACTTCCTTGAGAAGATACGGGTAACATTGAGTGCTTTATTTAGACAAAGTTTTTTAATCACCTTTGTTTGGGTCCCTTCTCATTGCTCAATATCAGGCAATGAGCGGGCAGACTCTCTTGCAAAGGTGGGCGCGGTTGAAGGCGATGTTTATCATCGTCAAATCGCCTTCAGCGAATTCTACTTTTTGGTTCATAAAAACGCCCTTGTCAACTGGCAGCGCAAATGGAACGAAGATGAGTTCGGCCGGTGGCTTCACTCGATTATCCCGAAGGTAAGCCTCAAACCCTGGTTCAATAGGTTGGACCTTAGTCGAGATTTTATTCGAACTTTTTCCCGTCTTATGTCCAATCATGGTTCCTTAGACGCGTTACTCTATCGTGTTAATCTTGCTAGCAGCAACTTGTGCCGTTGCGGTCAAGGTTACCATGACATCGATCATGTTGTTTGGTCGCCAGAGCGAATTTAATAGACACCCTTCGGGCCCGAGGAAAACCACCTTACGTTCCAGTGAGGGATGTGTTGGCTGCGGTAGACCTAGACTACATGTTCGAGTTATACCTTTTCCTAAAATCTATCGATCTTCGAATATAAATCTTTTTTCCCTTTGCTTTGTTCTTTCTCTAACTAACGTAGTTTAAATCAATGATTTGTAAATACAAAAACAAGAGTTTGGCTCCTTAAAACCAACGGTCAGAGCCCTTTCAAATAAACGAAATTGTAAAAAAAAAATCATTTGGTTTAAAACAATCGCCAAAAAACATGAGGTGCATTAAAGGTGCATAGAAGGAAATTGCAGTATTCGTTTTTAATTTTTTATGAGAAACTTCACAGAATATTCGTTTGGCCGAATAGTTGAAAATGTCTATGCTCGGTATTCGGCCTTTCGCCGAATACCACTATTCGGTGCATCTCTATCTCTACTCAAATCAAACAAGCCCAATCTTCCAAATTATTTTTCAAATTCAAAGATTTAAACCTTTGATGAAAATAAATCAAATTAAAAAAAAGCAAAAAAAAAGTATCAGATTTTCGGATCAAATTTTCTTGATGCAAAATTGCACCAAATCAATGATTTTTGAATTTTGGCTTTCAAAAAACTGCAATACATTGCGGACCAAATACGAGATATCTCGTTTTTTTTCGCTTGCCGCTAGTATGCTAATATAATTCAAATGTTATAAATCTTATAACGAAACCTCATTCTACAAAATGTAACATAAGGGGATTTTTTTTTATTATCTGACAATTTGCGCCGGGGGTCTTCAGATTTTTCCCAAAATTGAAAATTTGGTTCATTTTTGCGACTTAAAAACACATGTATTTTTTCAGATTTCTAACATTTTTATTTTTTGAGTTAGCTTCGGTTAGATTTTTTTGTCAATAAAAAATAATCATTTTTCAAAGCTACATAACTCTGTTGTTTTTCAACGGAAATTATAAAATAGCACATCAAAATGTATTGAAATTTTATCAGCTTTCCAAATAAAATAGTTTGAAAAACATTAATGAAGACCTTCAATATGAAAAGTTGTAAATAAACTTTAAATGACGTTTAAAAGTACCGTCTGCACCACCGAATATTTTGTAAAAAATACCATTGAATAGCTCAATTTATGATGCAACTTTCATCTGAAGACACCAAAGTGGGCCATCAACACCTTGGAGAGTTATGAAAGAAATAATGACAACAAATCTCTTTTTTTGCATCGGAAACAAACAATGGTCGAACAACTGCACTCACATATGGAGATAGCAAGCACTTCTAACAACATGGAAACAAAAGAACTTACCAAAGCAGGTACAAACACTACTTTTTCGTGCTTTGTAGAGTGTTTGCAGCATAACTGACTTTAAATTTTAACCAAAATTCTTAGTATTGTATTGTTAATTTGATATAACAAATAATGGAAATGTTGCTTTTACAACCTGGTCATATGCTATATAACTTATTAACTTTTCGATCAAAGATCATTGTGAAGCATACTCAATGCCAATAGTAGAAGATTCAGTCCCTGTGTTTGGGATCACAATAATGTGATTAAAAAATGAAATAAAGACGTGCTTTACATAGTTTTTATATCGGGAGCTTAGCACTGGACACCAAAATCCTTTTCCATTGATCAAAACAAAAAGTGTGGCATAAATGTAGAAATAATCAAAGAGCTCAGTATGGCCAGCCCAGGTTGTAAAAAGCATCATTCCCATTGTAGGTAATATGACATTGAAAATATGATACTTTTACCGTATTCGCTTTCTCCATTCGCCCAGTTTTGAGGTTTACCAAACTAGAACGAACATAATTCGTCGTCAGTGTTTTGCTACCTCGATCGCTTACAAACGAATCTTCAGTGTTCCACCGTCCATTTTAAATCAAATCTGGAGAATTACGGATGCAAATGACAGCAAAATTTGCAAAACTTGTTGTGACCTGGGGCAAAACTGGGTATAAACGAATACGTTATTAGATTTTTGGATATAACATGAAGTCAGTTTAACTGCAACACTCTACCACCCCTACTTTTATAACAGTCCCATATGCAAAAACAAGCAAGCGAGAAAATCAGCTTTTCCTGTTTTGGAATACATTCTTAAATTGTGATCACTACTTTCGGCATAAACGAAAATCGTTTCTAGGTTTTCATCATAAATCGTAAGACCTGAAATTTTCGAAATTAGGTTATTGGTAAGGTCGAGAGCACCATTTTTATTCATTATGGGACTGTTAATCGACCATATTTGAAACCTTTTTCAAATCTACTCGCGTAACAGTCTCATATAGAATATTTTTTTCTCACCAAGCTACTTTCTAAGACTTAAATTTGATCAATTTTGAACTTCTAAATGCAATTATCAGAAAAAGAAATATAAAAAATTTCGTAAATTCCACATTGTAAGTTGAATCTTTTTAACGAAATTTGATTGCATCCGATAGTTTTTCGCTCAGGAAGTCATTCCTAAGGAAGTCAGACCTGCCTTCGAAAACTAGTGTGAATCATTCGACATCAAGTGAGTTTAAATGATTCAAAGCAATAAACCAAAGACTATTTCGCCGAAAGAAACATTGAAAAGTAACCAAACCCGTGGTATTTCACATATGGGACTGTTATTCGGGTATATTTCATATAGGACAGCCAAAAATCGATATTTTTTTTTGAATTTGTAGAACAAAACCTCTTTTTTAGTGTTTTATTTTGAATCATCCCTATGTTGACCTAAAATGACGAAAATTCATATGGGACTGTTATGCGAGTAGGGGCAGTCTACAAAGCACAAAAAATAGTGTTTTTACCTGCTTTGATAAGTTCTTTTGTTTCCATGTTGTTAGAAGTGCGCGCTATCTCCATATGTGAGTGCAGTTGTTTGACCATTGTTTGTTTCCGATGCAAAAAAAGAGATTTGTTGTCATTATTTCTCTCATAACTCTTCAAGGTGTTGATGGCCCACTTTGGCGTCTTCAGATGAAAGTTGCATTATAAATTGAGCTATTCAATGGTATTTTTTACAAAATATTCGGTGGTGCAGACGGTACTTTTAAACGTCATTTAAAGTTTATTTACAACTTTTCATATTGAAGGTCTTCATTAATGTTTTTCAAACTATTTTATTTGGAAAGCTGATAAAATTTCAATACATTTTGATGTGCTATTTTATAATTTCCGTTGAAAAATAACAGAGTTATGTAGCTTTGAAAAATGGTTATTTTTTATTGACAAAAAAATCTAACCGAAGCTAACTCAAAAAATAAAAATGTTAGAAATCTGAAAAAATACATGTGTTTTTAAGTCGCAAAAATGAACCAAATTTTCAATTTTGGGGAAAATCTGAAGACCCCCGGCGCAAACCCGTCAGATAATAAAAAAAAATCCCCATAACACAGTATTTTGTTCATTGGTTTCTGAAACATAAATGTACAAATTTTGGTGTCCTTAATGTTGAATGTTGATTAATGTTGATCGATACACTGGAAAATATAGAGTTTTTTGAAGATTTTGTAACCCTTCATTGGTGAAGGTCGACTACGGTTGTAGATTCGTTACTAAAATAATTATTCCTCCAGCCAGTGAAGAGCATCATCGTTATAGGAAACTTGTTCATACACATCCCTCACAACTCTGTGACCGTTCACTATGTTACGGCCACGCTAGCAAAGATGCACCCAGGGGAGCTGACCAAATCGTTCATTTTATTAAGGAGTTTAGGGTAGTTTTAAGGAAATTTCACCTAGCAAAGCAACAAATTAAAATCATAATGAATATTCTAAAAATAAATAAATAAAAGACAGTGAAATTTCAAAGCTAGAATAGCTGACAGGAGAAATGGCACAATAAATAAATAAAACCACACAAAATACACATGTCAGGTACTGTAAACAGCCTTATACAACACCACACGAACCACGACACACCCCTGAGCACTCCAGGAGTCGTCTAAATGCGATTTAGACGAGTCTGGAGGAAAATCCAGGAGGAGGGAAAATTGCGTTCAGCAACTTCCTCTTCCACTTGGATCGAGACCGGAGAACAGCTAACACCCAAAATCATAAGCTGTGAAGAATAAAGTTATAATTTTTTAGAAGTGTCTCGCGCGATTAAACGGGACGTCTTTACCCGTCGCGGCAATCCGAGTGTTAAGCGGTTGAAACCACGATAGCGCCAATCACTATCGGGTACAGCCGGGAAAATTTGCGAATCCGAATGCGACCGAACCCAGGTTGAGTGGCCTGATTTTCGTGTTGGACGAATCCACGAGGTCCTCAAACAAACTGAAGAGCCGACAACATAGCTACATCGCCAAAATCACGTCGAAACTGGGGCCGCGATAGCACCAAGGTCTATCGGGTCCAGAAACGGAGACAGAGGCCGACGGTGTATCCAGGTGGGGCCCTAATCGTTCAATCGGTGCAGTCGAATCCTTCCGAAGTCTGGAGTTTGGCATCAAGGTACCCACTTGCCCTGGCGAGGGTTGGCATTCTTGACCACGGTGACCTCGGACGGTGGTAAAAGACCAAGCAGCGGAGAGCCAAGACGAGCAGCAGCGCGCATCGACGGGCCCTCACACGACACACCACACACTAAACCGTAAGTTGATTGTTGGAAAATAAGATAGGGACAAAGCTTAGGTCAGGGAATTAGGGCACGTGCCGAAAAGTTATTCAGAACAATAAATCGATTTGGTTCCGGCACTCTAACCCTTGAATTCTTACTTGAGCTAGAAAGCCGACCCTGGGTGTCTTTTGAAGAGTCCTTGTGACTGAGCGGGCTGTAACATAAGGGATTGTTACAATTTGGCGAACAACGGAAAAATAGCTTCCCTATTTTTCAATTAGAGTCGGGGGGAGAACGATTAGGACCATCGTTTTCATCGGTGATTCTGGTAATTGATTCCAAAATCAACGGTGGACCGTCAGGCCAGTTTAGAATCATTTAATGACAGGCGAACTGGTAACAAAAGTCCTTTTGTTAATAAAAAAGATAACTTGCCACGTGGCACAGGTCAAGGTTAACCTGATTCGGTCCAACGAAGAAGATGGCTACCTCTTAGTAGATCAATTCATCATAATTATCAAATTTTATTTTAAACTGTAGTAAATTGTTGTTTGTGGCCCACAAAAGTTATCAAAATTTTATCAAAAATCTGTGTCGTTATTTTTAACAAGTATTTATTTAGTTTTTCAAATTATGTAAATATTTATTAATTTATTTAAATATCTTTAGTTCACACATATTCATCAATTAAATTGCAAATTTGCATCACCCATCACAAAAAAAACTTTTTTGAATCATTCAATTTAAAATTTGCATGCAACACAACAATAAAATGGATCACTTCATTGCACAATATTCTTCCATGAACGTAGCACATTTGCTCGAGGAAGAACTCATCCACGAATTAGTTATTCGGAATGTCGCAATCGACAATCAATCTAGAAATGCATTAGAACGTCTGTGCAGGGGAATACTAAGAAAAGAGAAAGAAGAGAAGAAAGAAGTAGAATTCTCACACTGCTGGGAATCTCTAATATTCGAGTTAGATTCATGTGATGAAAAAATTACTGAAATCTCTCGACAGCTGCAAAATCCTAAACAAAGAAAAACTCTGGATCAAACCTTAAAAACTAGATTGCTTCATTATCTTTTCCGTATTCTTAGATTAAAATCACATACCTCAGACGAAAATGAACTGCAAAATATCGCGCAATCCGCACAAAAATGTGTAAAATTATTAAACACATACTTTTCGATTGCTTCTCCATATCACGAAATTCGCAGAGCAGAAACAGATTTGATTAACGACAGTATTAACAAACTGCAGTATGCGTTTCCTCAAGCACACAATACGGCAACAATCGGTGGTCGCGAAAACTCGAACCCACAAAACTCGGAAATTGTCCCTGCTCCGATAGCAGAGGATTGCGAAGGTGCGGTTGGTGGTACTATTGAGTCCCCAACGCAGCCTGAACCACTTGCCGAACTTAAAGCCGAAAACGAAAAACTCAAATCCATACTCGAAAGAATCGTTACTCGCATGGAAGCTTTAGAACTCGAAAACAAAAATTTATCTGCGAAAGTAATATCTCAAACGCGAAACAGCACTCAAATTAGGAATGATTCTTCGGAAGAATCCACTAGCTCAGCAGTAAATAAACCAAAATTTAGCTACGATCGTTTTTTAAATTGGATGGATAAAGATCAAAAGATCGACGAAACTGTGGTGAATGAAAATCACTTACCATCAGTTAACATTTTGAAGAAAAAGTCGTCTGATCTAAATTTTCCATCACATGAAAACACACAGCGAGGATTACCGGTATTCAAATGGAAAACTAACTACGACGGTAGCGACAACGGTCGTCGCTTGAATGAATTTCTTCGCGAAGTAGACTTTAACGCGCGTTCGGAAGGAATCTCGAATCAGGAATTATATAATCAAGCTCACCATTTGTTCGTCGGTAAAGCGCGGTCTTGGTTTATAGAATGCAACGGGGAGAATGAGCTTGGGTCTTGGGAAAATTTGGTGGTGGAACTCAAAAGGGAGTTCCTCCCGCCCGATCTAGACTATCAATACGAAAGACAGGCTCACCTACGAAAGCAGGGAGCTCGCGAACGTTTTCAGGACTACTACTTAGATATGTCCCGAATCTTTAGAAATATCTCGGTTCCCCTAGATGAACAAAAGAAGTTCAATATTATCTTCCGCAATCTCCGGTACGAATACAAAAGCCCCATGCTAGCGGCCAACGTGCGTACTATCGCGCAGCTACGAGAATTTGGGAGGAAATTCGACGCGTTGAGCTGGCAGTGGTATAACAATAGTAGTACAACTCGCGATCGACAATCGGATAGGCAAATAAACGAAATAAGCTCCGAACGTAAACCGAACCCAAACAATCAGTCTTGGAACAGGGGAGGTAATGGGCAGAGGGAGTACAAAAATTCTTATCGTTATCAGGAGAACCCCAGACGATCAGCTGATCACAAACAAACAACTAAGCCTCAGTCGGAAACAAAGAGCTATCACATGAACAAACCCACACCCACAATAATAAAACCTGATGTCCAAAAACCCGGTCCGAGTCACCAAATAACCGCTTTAGATAAAATCCTTAAAGCTTACGTTCCCGTTAAGAATGGAACGTGCTTTAATTGTCATGAGTTTGGACATAGATTCTCTCAATGTAAATCAGAAAAACAAATATTTTGTGATGTATGCGGATTTCCGGGATTTTTACAAAAAGATTGTCCATACTGTTTATCAAAAAACGCGTCGAAGGCTATTCCGTGAGGCAGAATAGCCATCAAGACGTTTTCAAAAGTCCTCAAACAGAACAACTAATTAATTCCACCCTCACGCAGTTAGGTTACAACATTGTACCTGTTGACCCACAATGTGTTGAAGAAGTCAGTACCATTTTTCTTCATACACATGGGGACAACAGGCCGTTTGTTAGAATCGATCTGATGGGAGTAGAACTAATGGCGTTGCTAGACAGTGGTACTAATAAAAATATATTGGGCAAACATTCTGATAGACTCATAGACAAACTTAAATTACCTTACATTCCAACAAACCTGAAATTAAACACTGCAGAAGGGCATGCTGTCCCAGTTCTGGGAGAAGTTGAAGTCCCTGTGTGGTTCAACGGGGTCACCAAACTGATCTCGTTCGTAGTCGCACCCTCACTAAAACAACAGTGCTATCTAGGCATGTCATTTTGGGACCAGTTTGGCATCTACCCGTCACTCCGAGAATCGTCTGTTGAAACGATGGACGACGCCGTCGAGTTCGGGGAAGATGAATACAAACTGAGTTCTGAAGAGATATGTGAACTAGAGAGTGTCAAGCAGCTTTTTCTGGTTCCCGAACCGGGAAACATCGGGTGCACCGACATGCTTACGTACACAATAGAAATCGACGAAAAGTTTCGTGATTTACCACCCATCAAAAAGAACCCATACCCATGGAGCCCGGACACACAGAGGAAAATTCATCAAGCCTTAGATAACATGATCCGCGATGACATAGTGGAAGCTTCCCGATCGGCGTGGGCTCTGCCGGTAGTGCCCGTTGCCAAGAGAGGGAGTGACGCCGTTCGTCTCTGCCTTGATGCAAGAAGATTGAACGAGCGCATCAAAAGAAACGCATATCCACTCCCCCATCAGGATAGAATCCTCAGTCGTTTAGGTTCATTTCAATTTATCTCCACAATCGATCTAGGTCAAGCTTTTCTCCAAATTCCTCTCAGTCCTGAATCGCGACAATACACTTCCTTTTCGGTACCAGGCCGAGGTCTTTGGTGCTTCAAGAGACTGCCTTTCGGTCTCGTGACCTCGAGCGCAGTGTTGAGTTCATTGATGGACTTAGTACTCGGTTTTGGGGAATTAGAGCCGCACATATTTGTGTATCTTGACGACATTGTTGTCGTTAGTAAAACCTTTCAAGAACACATAAATATGTTGCGAGAATTGGCAAGGAGATTACATAAAGCTAAACTACGCATAAATATCGAGAAATCACACTTTTGTTTATCGGAACTGCCTTACCTAGGATATATCCTCTCGAAGGACGGACTGAGACCCAATCCCGATCGTGTGAAAGCGATTGTGGCGTTTGAAATCCCGAAATCAGTTCGTTCTTTGAGAAGATTCCTAGGCATGACGAATTACTATCGTCGATTCATTAATAATTTTAGCGCTCTTACTGCACCACTCACAGACCTTCTTAGGAATCGTCCAAAGAAGGTGGAGTGGTCAGCAGAGGCAGATCAAGCGTTTCGTGCGATAAAGGAAAAACTGATAAGTGCTCCAATCATGTCTACCCCTAATTTTGACCTACCGTTTACAATACAGACGGATGCGAGTGATCATGCAATTGCCGGCGTACTGACACAAGTACAGGACAATCACGAGCGTGTCATCGCATATCATTCAGAAAAACTCAAGGGCGCAGAATTAAATTATCACGCCGCCGAAAAAGAGGGCCTGGCCGCTTTGAGATGCATTGATAAATTTCGTTGTTACGTAGAGGGCACGAAATTCACGCTCGTGACAGATTCGTCTGCCCTCACGTTTATAATGCGCGCCAAATGGCGAACTTCATCACGGTTATCGCGTTGGAGCATCGAACTACAACAGCACGATCTTGTATTAAAACACCGCAAAGGCTCCGAAAACACGGTACCGGATGCTTTGTCCAGATCCTTGGAGGTTTCTGAGCTGAACACATCCTCAGATTGGTACTCAAAAACTCTAGCGGCAGTTCAAAAGGACCCTGAGAATTTTATCGACTTCAAGGTAGAAGAGGGAAAATTATTTAAATTTGTATCATCGCAATCTGATGTACTCGACTACGCGTTTGATTGGAAACAATGTGTGCCCGAGTCGAAACGAGAGGAAATTCTTTGTAATGAGCATGACAATGCATTCCATGTTGGCTATGAAAAAACAATCCAAAAAGTAAAAACTGGGTTTTATTGGCCGAAAATGGCCGCTTATATAAAAAAGTATGTAGCCAACTGTGATACCTGTAAACGCACAAAACATTCCACGACATCGGTTGTTCCCGAAATGGGGAATCAACGAATAACTACCAAGCCGTTCCAAATTCTTACAATCGATTACATTCAGTCTCTTCCGAGGAGTGCCAAAGGCAATGCTCATCTTCTTGTTTTGATGGACTTATTCTCGAAGTACTGCCTTTTGGTACCCGTTCGGAAGATTTCTGCAGTAAGCGCTTGTGAGATTTTGGAACAGCTTTGGTTCCGAAGGTTATCAGTACCACAATACCTGATCTCGGACAATGCGTCCACGTTCCTTTCAAAGGAATTTAAACAACTGCTAGAGAAGTACAATGTCCAACATTGGACAAGCGCTCGTCATCGTAGCCAGGAAAACCCCACGGAGCGACTGAATCGCACTATAAATGCGATGATCAGGAGCTACGTGCGGGAAAACCAACGAGTTTGGGACTCACGCATCTCCGAAGTGGAGTTTGTATTAAACAATACGGTTCACTCGACGACCAAGTACACGCCATATAAGGTAATTTTCGGTCATGAGATTGTGACCAAAGGGACAGAGCACCGGCTCCAAGATGATCAAGAACTCACGGATGAGAACCGTCTTAGTAGAATGTCCAATATCAAAAGATCTATCCACGACCAAGTAGTCGATCATCTCCGGAAAGCTCACGAGGAAACAAAAAAAAAATACGACCTCAGACATCAACGGTACTCACCAACGTTTTCAGTTGGTCAGCGCGTTTATAAGCGTACGTTTAGGCAATCATCCGCGGGGGATGGTTTTAACGCCAAATTAGGTGAAGTGTACGAACCATGTATCATTTTATCAAAAAAAGGATCATGTTCATACGAAGTTTCGGATCTCGCTGGCCGGAATCTCGGAGTATTCTCGGCAGGAGATTTACGAGTGTAGTTTGTTAAAACGGTTAAAATCATAAATCGATACTTAGAAGAAGATCTCATGAATTGCATGGATAAACGTATCAGATCAATAAGAAGTTTCTAATGCGTCGTGATCACCAATTCAAGATGAAAATTAGTTTAGTAAAGCATGCTTAAAGGTAATTGTTACTAAAATTATTCGACCTATTGTGATGGATTAATGTGTGATGAAAATTTGCTAAAGTATGATCATGATTATTTACAATAAAAATTTATATCAAAACGCTTATCAATGGTCTACAAATGTGATATTTACACCGAAAACATAAGGATGCAAACCACAAGAAGGAAAAATCTTGGAAAATAACAATAATTAAATTCTGAAAAACCATTTATCTTTACCTAAATGATCTGTGATAAAAACAAAATGGCTTCCTTCATCGCTCGTTAATTTTCTTTTGATCGTTGAGGAAAGCGTGAATGTATTTGATCAGTTCGTTTCAAAAATGTGTGAAAATTTGTCGTTGTAAAATCAACTCTTTTTTAAAATGTTATTATTTATTCTTTTTTAACTTGTTATTTATTTAGGCACACATGTTTGAAATTAATTTTGATAAGCTTTTGTAAAAGAAACGTGACAGAAAAAAAATGCAAAGGAAAAGGAAAGTGAAAATTTGAAGTGATCAGGGCCCGATCCTTCAAATAGAATTGTTCAATATTTTAATCACTTAATTCAATGGTTTCTTTTACAAGATCGAATCAAATCCATGCTTTATGCACCCAACCAAGCAACAAAAGGAGCCTCGTCTCCGCCATCTTTCTTTGAACCACGTTTCTTCTAAGAGAAGTGGGCACTCTATGAACGTGTCCCAATTACAGTATGATGAACGTTTATCAAATTTTGAATTTGTTTATCGTTAGTTTTTTGTTTATTCATATTAAAGTTTGTTTATTGATGTAG
The DNA here is from genome assembly GCF_029784155.1 of Uranotaenia lowii. Lineage (NCBI taxonomy): Eukaryota > Metazoa > Arthropoda > Insecta > Diptera > Culicidae > Uranotaenia > Uranotaenia lowii. Next base: position 235,761,585 of record NC_073693.1, on the reverse strand, counting down.
TTGTTTTCTTCGTTATTTATTTAATAATAAAAAAAATCCATGAAATATAATGGAAAATTTGGAAATTTGTTTGAAGTTCAAATGAAATTGAATATTCTAAACTACTGATGGAAAGCAGTTTTGAGTTGGTACAGGTGCGGTACTACGATGTATTTTGAAAGTCTCCCATAAGAAAAAATTGCTTCCACAATTTTTTCACGTTGCGTATGGGGTAGTGTGACCGTTCACTATGTTACGGCCACGCTAGCAAAGATGCACCCAGGGGAGCTGACCAAATCGTTTATTTTATTAAGGAGTTTAGGGTAGTTTTAAGGAAATTTCACCTAGCAAAGCAACAAATTAAAATCATAATGAATATTCTAAAAATAAATAAATAAAAGACAGTGAAATTTCAAAGCTAGAATAGCTGACAGGAGAAATGGCACAATAAATAAATAAAACCACACAAAATACACATGTCAGGTACTGTAAACAGCCTTATACAACACCACACGAACCACGACACACCCCTGAGCACTCCAGGAGTCGTCTAAATGCGATTTAGACGAGTCTGGAGGAAAATCCAGGAGGAGGGAAAATTGCGTTCAGCAACTTCCTCTTCCACTTGGATCGAGACCGGAGAACAGCTAACACCCAAAATCATAAGCTGTGAAGAATAAAGTTATAATTTTTTAGAAGTGTCTCGCGCGATTAAACGGGACGTCTTTACCCGTCGCGGCAATCCGAGTGTTAAGCGGTTGAAACCACGATAGCGCCAATCACTATCGGGTACAGCCGGGAAAATTTGCGAATCCGAATGCGACCGAACCCAGGTTGAGTGGCCTGATTTTCGTGTTGGACGAATCCACGAGGTCCTCAAACAAACTGAAGAGCCGACAACATAGCTACATCGCCAAAATCACGTCGAAACTGGGGCCGCGATAGCACCAAGGTCTATCGGGTCCAGAAACGGAGACAGAGGCCGACGGTATATCCAGGTGGGGCCCTAATCGTTCAATCGGTGCAGTCGAATCCTTCCGAAGTCTGGAGTTTGGCATCAAGGTACCCACTTGCCCTGGCGAGGGTTGGCATTCTTGACCACGGTGACCTCGGACGGTGGTAAAAGACCAAGCAGCGGAGAGCCAAGACGAGCAGCAGCGCGCATCGACGGGCCCTCACACGACACACCACACACTAAACCGTAAGTTGATTGTTGGAAAATAAGATAGGGACAAAGCTTAGGTCAGGGAATTAGGGCACGTGCCGAAAAGTTATTCAGAACAATAAATCGATTTGGTTCCGGCACTCTAACCCTTGAATTCTTACTTGAGCTAGAAAGCCGACCCTGGGTGTCTTTTGAAGAGTCCTTGTGACTGAGCGGGCTGTAACATAAGGGATTGTTACAACTCTCAGCACACTCACAACACATCACAAATCAGAAGTCATCGAATCCACTCAAACCACTCAAAATGAAGATCTCCTCTACAATGCTATATCAAAATTGATGATCAAACCTATTGTGCAAAGCACATATCAGCAGAGGACCAATACTCCCGCCAGAGCTTGGCACTTGTTGCTTCAATGTAGGTACTTCATCACTCTCATCACTTATGAGTGCTCAAGCAACTTGTGACCATGAGATGTTGGTGTCCTCAACAAAATGATAAGGACTCACCAGCTTCAGGTAGAACTCCGATCGAACTTATACACTGAGCTCTCGTTGGAGCACAGAAGCACGCTCCTAACCATCAGTTCACACTAGGACGCCGATGCGATCACACGTGATTGATCTGAACACTGCCACTAAAAGTTTATCAGTTTTTTTAACGTAAACGGAATTTATTTCGTAGTGCCGAAATGGAGAAAATACGGAAGAATACAATAAAAATAGCATTTGGTGCGTCTGCAAAACCCCCGTTATATCTGGACATCTTTAAATTTGTCGGAAACACGTTGGCGATTCAAGCTTCATCTGTACATTCTCTGTATAAGGATGAAAATGAACGTTGCTGCTATATAAAGTTTATAGATGAAACTGTCTTCAACAGCTTTACATGCAAAATGGCCGCTGAGTACCCTTTTTCTTACGACGATGGGACGATGATTACTGTAAGATTGAATGTCGCCAGCAAAATTTTCCGGTACATCAGAGTATTCAACTTGCCGCCTGAAATCGACAATAAGGAAATAGCAGCAGTCCTAGGTCAGTTTGGCACAATTGAACAACAGGTACGTGAAAGATTTGCTACAAATTCCAGCTTTCCAGTATTCAACGGTATTCGTGGAGTGCATATGGAAGTTGACAAGGAGATCCCTGCGAATATTTTTATCGCCAATTTTAAAGTGAGAATTTTTTACGAAGGAATGAGAAATCGATGCTTCTTATGTAAAAATGAAGGCCATCTCAAGGCTGAATGCCCCAAGTTAGCTAGCTACAAAATTGGAAATATGGAATCAAATGCACCTAGGACAGAACCAATATCTTTCAGTCAAGTGCTAAAAACGAGACGGTCGGAGCAACGACGAACACCCGAAGTTCAACAACGAACATGACCACCTTGTCGATAAAATCTAAAAATAGATTACCACACGAAAGCCCGAAGCAGCTTACCAGTCACGTTGCAGTCAAAAACGCACCAGTTGCTGTCAAAATACCATCTGTAGAAGTCATAACCAGTGCAGAAGACGACGACGAAGATGAGCAATCCGACGGCGTCGTTGGCGATAATGACGACGAAGATGAAAACGACGATAGCAGAAACGACGACGACGGAAGCGACAATGACGAAAACGACGACGATGGAAACGACGACGCTGAAATGAACTCGGAAAAGGTAATTCTTAAGCGGACTATATCCAGCCCCAGTTCGGCTTCAGAAAAAGAAAATAAAAAGAAGAAAAAGCCCCAAAGCAATGCGACACCGGCTGCGTTGCCCCAGCCATCGGTTCCGGAAACGTCTCCAAAGGACACCAATGGACCTGGACGCCGAACCAGAGAAAAAGCAATGAAGATGCAGAAAAAAAATTGAATTTTAAATCTTATATTAGTTCTAAACTTAACAAAATAGAAATTGAAACATTTAAAAAGCTTCTTCTTTCCTTTCTCTCAAAACTCAGTAGTAAGGAGTCTTGTGAAGAAAAATAGATATAATTGTCAGTAACAATTAAAAAATAAATGAATAAGAGTGGTTAGCAAGTACTAAAAAGAAAATGTTAAGAGAAATATGTAGCAATCATTATTTTGTATTTATGTATTTTATCGTTTTCTAAATAAAGTTTTGACAAAGAAAAAAAAAACCATGCAGCGGCATCAGTTATCGGTTAATCGCCAAACAGGTTGTGCCTAAGTGTACTTATACACCAGTGATCTTCCTATTTTATCTATATGGTGTTCAGAAGATTAGCAAGCTGAATAAAATCTTCACAATTGCCTGACCGGTAACGCAGCTTTTAGGCTGACATTGGGATATTCGCGCGATTAGTGCATATAATATAAAGATCGTTGAGGTAAATTACACGTGCATGATAAGTCAAGATCCATCTTACAGTCCCACATTTATATAGGTCGTCACCAGTGATAGAACAAAGAAACCTTTGTATCTTTTGTTAAATTTGGTCTGGTTGAATTCAACGATGCGGGACTAAGCTACGTAAGGTGGAGATGAGATCAGTAAGGCTTATCATAAATTGTGACGAAATTAAACTAAATCCACCTTTGGTCCTCTGCAGACCTATTTTGATTCCTGAGCTGAAATTAATCTTCAAATATGCATCCAGAGTGGTAGTTCTAGCACAATGGCGCCAGAAGCCTACCCAAGCCAAATGGGTGTTGGCTTTATTTGCATGTGCATGCTAGACAACAAGGCTGACGTCGTGGGATACACTAATTTTAAGACACAAACACTTACACACATACACAAAAATAGTTTTAAGTTTCAATTTTCAATCATAAATTAAGTTTTAAAATTAGTTTATAAGTAGTTAGGGTAAGTTTTAAATAAAAGCATGACACTCATAACGAAAAAATTATTTATTTTGAAATGCTAAACTTTCTCTCATTTTAATTTGTGAAACTTTGATTCCTGTTCCCGGGCTTGGAGAAAACGGCTGGAAAGTCGTTAAAATTGCTGATCGCGAACCCGGTCGATTCGGAACCAACTGGTAGGGTTAAACCTCAGGTGAGTCGATCTTTTTTTTGTCTCAGTCTCATGCGAGAAGATTCCATTCTTCTGATGACAATTTTTTAGGTGAAGATTGTTCTTTACCAGTAAATATTTTTCGAAAATAATAATTTCCATAGTGAAAATCTTGTAGATGATTTTTTTTTAAATTTGGGTTTTTAGGATAACACAAAAATCTCAAATTATACCTTTTTTGTGATTTTCAGCTGATTTGTGTTTACAAACTAGTTTTTTATAAATAATTGAAATCTGATAGTTGCATTGACAAGCAATCTTAACACATTAAGAAGCACAAAGAAATGTTTAACGAGAAACACCAATATCCGAATTCCATTATCTCTGAAACCCCTGAACTAAGTTTTGCAAATTAAGCATTTTTTAGTAACGACAAACGTTGTTTAATTTTGTACAATAAAGTATAACACTTGAATTCAGTAAATTCGAATTATACTTCGAAGTGTAGCACACTGTTGGCAAGTGAAAAAACGATATTTTTCTTTTAGTCCGCAATATGTTATGTTCATGATCTCTTGCATTGTTCAACAATTTATGTAGATTGTAAAATTCATTTACAAGCTAAACTTTTTTTTTTGTATTTTGCAGATTTCTGCATCTGAATTCAACCTGAATTCAAAAATTGCACTATGAATTTGTATCCGGATTTCCATAAGATTTCTGAAATGTACAAAAAATTCGATTTCCGAATCTTATTCCAGATTACAATTTCATGAGGCAAATTATACACTGCAAATTTTTGCCTCGATTTCCAGCAAAAAAAATTGCTGGAAACGTTCAGCAATCCAAATTTTTGCTGGAAACCAGCAATCGGTTTTTTAATTGCTGGATTTTTCAGCAATCGGTTGTGTTCTTATCATTTTTGCTGAAAAATCAGTAATCGGTTTTCAAATTGCTGGACTTTCCAGCAATTGATCTAGTTTGCTGGAAAATCAGCAATCGAGATGTCACATTATGGAGTCTGTTTGTTTTCGTACACTGAAGCAAGGTGAGACTTTATTTTACGAATTTTGGTTGGATTAATATAATTATTTTTATTTTCCTCTATATTCTAGCAACCAGACACAAGTCAAGGGTGAGTTTTTATTGGACAGATTTCACAAAAGATACTAATCAGAACTCTTTTCTCAGGTAGCGAATGATCAACACTCTGGCACAAAGCTGCCACCCCAGCGCCGGTGTTGGAAAATTTAAAAAAAAAGTTCTTGAAAATAAACAAAACATAATTTAAAAATAGAATAAACTAATTTTTTTTTCATTGCTCATATATGCACAGCCAGTATTCAATATTTAATTTAGAATTGAAATATAAATTTGGTACTAAATACAGCCGGTTGTTTTGAAAGAAATAGCTGGTTTCCAGCAATCTGGATTGCTGATTTTCCAGCAATTTGAATTGCTGGAAACCAGCATTAACGTTTGCTGTTTTTTCCAGCAATTCAAATTGCTGGAAATTTTGCTGGAAAGTCAGCGGGACAAAAACCAGCAAAATTTTGCTGGTTTCCAGCAAAAAAAAAATTGCTGTGTAGATCCGTTATTCATGAATCTATTATTTAAATTCTTTTGTTCAGGTTCAATCTTAACTCACTATTTATTTTTAATCTGGATTGTGAATCAGCATTTTAATATGAATTTACAAAGATCGGAATTTTACTTTTAAATTTTTGATTGCAATTTTGAAGCTTTAGATTTTTTAATTCTGTGTAAAAACTATCTTCATGAATTTCGAGTTTGAATGTAAAAAAATTTAACTTTTTTCATATTCGGAAAACAATTATCAAAATATTGAAGATGCATAACATCTCGAAAAACATGATTCAAATATGATATGAAATGTAAAACCAAATTTGAACCAGAATTTTAAAGCAGCTTTTCATTTCTAATTTCTTATGATTATTCGAACTGAAAATCAACAATCCTGAACTGGATACAGATTCCAAAATTTGAAAAACTTTACGATAAATACACTTTTGGTTATGGGAATTATGGAATCAGAACCTCCGAAATGGGTTTGATTTAATTCGAAATTCAATATTCAGACCAGAATTTCGATGAAAAAATTGAGAAATTTTTTTTTTTAAAGTGTAGCAGAATTTTAAACTTGGGTTGAGGATTTGAGATTTTGGCATTAGTTTTTAGTCTAGATTGTTTCTGTTTATCAACCTTACTCTATTATCATAATTTGATTCGTTCTAAATCTAAAATTTTTACTGTAGAGTAGAATCTCTCGCTTGCTGTTTTGGATCCTCATGGGGGAGGGGGGGTTTAACCTTCAAAAAATTATAGAAGAGGCCCCCTCCTCCTTTCTACTGGGAAGAGGGAGGGTTTCAAATAATCATTGAATTATTTTTCGAATCCAAATACCTTTCCATGCCAAATTCGATTTCAATATCGTGATTAGTTTTCGAGTTATATGATAAATTGTAACGTGCCCCCCCTACCCCCTTCCTATCACCCATTGAGAGAAGGGAGGGATACCTTATATTCATAGAAATTTTCTTCGTTCCCAAATACCACCCCACACCAAATTTGATACCATTTGCTTGATTGGTTCTCGAGTAATGCAAAAAATTGTCTTTTGTTTGGGAGGCCCCTCCCCTCGCTTCATGAGAGAGGGAGAGGTCTCAAACCATAATAGGAACCTTCCCCTGCCTCCAATACCCCCACCAACCAACTTTCACGCAAATCGGTTCAGTAGTTTCCGAGTCTATAGGGAACAGACAGACAGACAGACAGATAAATAGACAGACAGACAGACAGACACACAGAGAGAAATCCATTTTTATATACATAGATGATATATATCACATGAAGAACCGCGAAAAAACACACCACGAGAGATTTCAGAAACTTGCTGAGCAGTCTTTTATGGTTTCTTATAACATTATTTAAAAATTAAATTTAACATTTCAGAGCAGTTGAGCTCAAGGTAACAAAAAACGTGAAGTAGAAAACGATATACCTTAAGATTTGGTCCTCACTATGATGAAATTGTATGATTTAATACCAAAATTGGTCACCCTATCAGTCTCATGAGTATTTATTCATCACCATCGGTTGGAATTGTTCGTAACTGAACAAAATGACAATTTCTTTCATCAAAATTCCTCGATTTTCATGAAAAAATAAATAAATAAAATATTTAAAAAATTCTATGATCTTTTCAAATAACCAGCTGTGGTTTGATGAACCAAACCCTTTTTTTTTATTTCAATATGAGCTCTCAATCTATTTGAATTCATATTATTCAAGAGTTTTTCGTAGTACGACTTCAATTTTACGAAATATCTTAGATGCAAAACATCCATTTTTATGGACCTTTTTTGCTTCAATCAAGGTCGTTTTACAAAACCAAAATAATTAAAAAAAAACATCTGATAGCAGATATTTGGACGATTTCAAAATGGTATGGGAGAGTGGGGAATCATGGGCCACTTTTTTCGTTGTTCCATAACATCTTTATTATAAAAGATAAAATAAAAATAAAAAATGGTATGGTTTTCTACATTTTCAAGATATCATAAGGTATTTTTTTAAATTTTTCAATAAGTTATTTTCCCCAAATTCTGACTGTTTGAAAAAAAAGCAATATTTTTTGGATTTTGAAAAATGGTGGGGAATCGTGGGCCACTTAATCTAAATTGACCAAATAACATGCAAAGTTTATGAGTTGACCCAAAACTGTGATTTCATAATTCATTTCGTTATTTTAAAGCAATTTCAGATGGTGAAATAAAAAAGAGAGCTGTGTATGATCGCATAGATTCCAAAACCTGGCTCGCGAACGTTTTGGCAAAATATCTTATATAGCATGGACAAAATATTTTTCATAACTCTTCATTTGGCATAAGAAAATTTTACAGATAGAAAAAACGTATTTTGAGTTCTGAATGTGTATAAAAACATAAAAATATAGGTGGTTTAAGATGTGTGGCCCACGAGTCCCCACAAGCTTTGATTTGCAAATTAGTTGGGTTTGTGTGACTGATTGATGTTTCATCAAAAATTCATTTTCCACGTGAAAGATCATGACCATATTAAGATCATTAGCGTATGAGTATATTTTTGTTATGAACTTTAGGTTCCTTATCGATGCACATTTTCTAGCTTGATAAATTTAAGAAACATATGATGCGTATTTATGTCAACAACATATAGAAATATATGCTCACGCAAAGCGACGACGATGGCAGTTGGTTTGAGATTTTTATCTCAACACACATTTGAGATATTAAAAGTGGCCAACGTTTCCCCATGGCCCACGTTTTCCCACTCTCCCTTAAAGTTTATAAAAATCGATTCATAAGTTTTGATTTTATAACCAAAACAATAATTCGAGTCTATTTGACCCTAACCGACTAATTGCCCTAGTTTTTTGTAGTAAGTTTGTTAATTTTTTTTAATATTGCAAGCTTTGTCAATTTTATTATTTTTGGCAATTTGTCGATTTTGTCGTTTCGGCAATTTTTATGATTTTTGTAAATTTTGTAATTAATTATCGATATTTATGTCAATTATTGTAAATTTGGCCTATTTCGTAATTTTTGTAATTTTGTTGATTTCTTTAATTTTTGGATTATTTTTCAAGTCGGTCAATTTTGTCAATTTTTTATATATTTTTTTGTTGCGATAATTTACAAAAACGAAAGACAAAATCCCAAAAAAAAAATAAAAACATTAATGTAGTATATGAAATAGAATGTGGGCAATGCAAAAAGTCATACGTTGGTGAGACTAGCCAGTTTTTAGAGAAACGAATCAAACAACATAAAACAATCGTATCAACAAAACAGATAAGCACTGGTCTAGCCCAACATTGCTTGGAAACCGGGCATTTATTTGACTTTGAAAACACTAAAATTCAAGAACGTGTAACAGGCTACAATGCAAAAATAACTGAAGAAACGTTTTATATTAAACTAAGAGGTGATCAGAACGTAGTCAATAGGCAAAGAGACTCATGTAATTTCAAAACAGCAAACGACCCTATCATAACAAAACTGACACAAATAATGACAAGTAAAACTAAACGCAAAACAAAACAAACTGAGCCAGAACAAATAGTATAGACGAAGGCCAGAAAATAGTAAGATTTATTTTAACATTTGTTAATTAAGTGTAGGATTTATTTTCAAAATATAATTTTAGTGTCCACTGAAGAGGAGCGAAAGCCATAGTAGCTCGAAACGTCTGGACATCTGGTAAAAACGTTTTTATTTTCTACAACTCGCCGAAAAACGTCGATTAGAAAACAAAAAAAATTCATCGTGGCGATAAAACAAAAATCAACATTTTGTCAATTTGACCATCTTGTATTTTTCTTAATTGTTTTAATTTTGTGAAAACTCGTAAATTTTTCAATTTCAATGTTTTGTGGTTAAGACAATTTTGTAACTTGTCTCATTTTTGCCATTTTTTTTTATTTTCATCAATTTTGTCCATTTTGTCAAATAATCATATATGCAAATTTTGTCAAGCTTTTAGTTTTGGCTCTTATCATAATTCACAAAATTTGTCAAATCTACAAAAATGACAATATTCACATAATTTTCAAAAGTTTCAAAAATTGCAGCTGGTTTTGCAATGGAGTAAAAGAGATGAAAACATAATTTCACTCAATTATCATTTCTATATCCTTGCTTCCTTCACTTCAGAGGTTCACAGAGAGAACGTTGAACTATTTGAAACACATAGTTGGGCATCTTTTTAAAACTGTGTTCTTTAGTTTTTTTTATTTTCATGTTTTTGAGGTTATCATAGGGTGTAAAAAAAAGCATATTAAGGCTATTCCTATTTTTATTTTATTGAAACAGGAACACACAGAATATTCAAGGATCCAGCCATTCAAAAATAAAAAATAAGTGAAAAATTATGTTATTTATATGAAAATTATGATTATTTAAACTAAAACAAACCAACCTTTTATTTTTAATTTCATTTTGAATTCACTGCGATTGCTATTCTTTGATCAAAACTTAATGAATTAGATATCTATAATTCGTCTATTATTGTATGACAAATGTATCTAAAAAGCCTGTAAAAAAGGCTTCATTTCACTGTCAGGAGTATTAAATCGGTTTTTTTTATTGGTACTAGAAAACTTACTTACAAAACAAGCATTCTTAAGCTTACTTCAAAAGAATTTACTATAAAGTGAATCAGTTTTATCAAGGAGAAAAATCAAAGTTTGATTGTCTCAGTTCCAAAAGAAAAAACATTCTAACACATTATTGGTTGACCTAAAAGATTTTTCGAGAGTTTTTATAATTGTTTCTTTTGCATATTTGAATTGAAAAATTAATGTTGAATTAATAAGCAATTCAAGCATTCTTTTTCCTATTCATGCACTTGGTTGTAAATCATGTTCACAATGATCATTTAAAACTATTTCGTTTTAAATATTCTAACGTTTTCTCTTTGTTTACGTTAACACCGAACTTTATTCAAATCCTCTTTTTTTTTGTTTGATGTTATCGACTCGATAACAGCTCCAATCGTTAATCAAAACATAAGAAAAGCTCTTTTCCATTCCATTCTCTTGGTAAATGAAAAAGAAGGAGGAAACAGCAGTTTAAATCACATCAATTGGCAGCAATCACATGTCGGGAACATCGATAGACTGGATCAAATTCCTCCCATGAATGATTGATTCGTTCTTTCCACACATCCACTTTCTTTCTTTTCCGCATGGCGTAATGATTCACTTCAAACGTAATCCTCCCGCCCACAAAGGGAGGGCAGCTGCCGGGTCTGGGATTGGCACCGGAAATCTAAGAGAATCGGATCCTGGATTGAAGAAATGAAGGAAAAACACATGCTGATAACATCAGAGTTCTCTCTGAAGCATCAATCGATTTGTGTGTTTCGAGAAAATATGCTCCAAAAGGTAGTGATTTTATTTTGTTGTTTCGAAAATCCAGAAATTTTCTTGGAAAGATTCAGATGATGTTATTTTTGAAATAAAGAGTATCTTAGATAGCAACAAAACCTATTTCAAACTTTCTATTAAACCCACACTTTAATTTTCCATGAGATTCTATACCAGATCTACCCTTTAGAAGGTGAATTTATAGATGTTGCAAATAAATTTCAAAATTGGGACGTTTTTTTCAACGTTTTTTAGAAACATGAAACGTTCCTCATCGTTCACCATTATAAGTTAAAAAAAAACAAGTGTTCCAATAACTTTCTACAACATATTCGGTCATAAAACTGCACAATTTTAGGCGAAGTGGAGCATTGGAATGTTATTTCATCTTTCATTGTTAGAATCACCCTGTACAACTTCCACCACCTTCGAGAGTACCCAATAGGAAAAGCTCATTTTTCCCTTCTTTCAGTCCGCTGAAAAGGATCAATTTATGGAAAGACACAATCAACCGTATCCTGCCAATCGATCCGCCAACGACGACGGTCGAACGAATGAATGAAGGTCTGACCATCATCCCCGGCGGATGTTTTTTTTTCCTTCTTCCTACACTTGCGCTTACTTTCCAAAGAATCACACCACACCGTTTATAGTCCCTCATAGCCTGGAAGAGGAAAGGCTCTCGGCCACAATACCTTCTCCAAACTGTGACTCACCAGACCGTGGATGTTGGTGAAAATAATCCTTCAGAACCGGACCTGGAACCGATTGTTCCCGGGAAACGGGCGAACGAATGAACGAACGGCGTCCCAGGACATAATGGAACTAAAAACACCGCTGGGGATTCGAATGAAATTACGGCAGAATCCAGTGAAGGTGAATTTATTGACACAGACACAAAACGTTGAATCCCGTTCCCGGCCTGATTATCGACAATGTGGAAAGTTTATTGAAGCGAGTGATTTTGCCTCGAAGCGGCTTCCGGGTGGCTTTATTCTATTGCAGCGATATCTCTTTCTTTCTCGGTGCTCCTGTTAATCTTTTTAATGTTTCTCGGTTAAATTGATTAGGTTCATTACTTTAAAGGAAAGAATGGTTCGATTGAAATTGGAAGTAACAGTACTGAACTGGTTCAACTTCGAGTCATAAATAAGAAAGTAATTCAATAAAAAAAACGACGTTATCCTAGCATAACTTGAGAAAAAAATCACCTTTTTTTGCATATTTAATCAAATTTCTCCAAGAACTATTTGTTCATTTTTATGCTTCAGTTCAGGTTAAAACAAAAATATTTAAAATCATTCGGCGTTTAGGAGATAATTCGATTTTAGCTAGCGTTGATTCAGAACAGCATTAGGTGACAATCAAGCTTTACCATTATCAAAAATTAGAGTGTTTGCTTTTAAACTCATCCGTCTCAGAAATTTTTACCCATTACAGTCCCTGTTGTGTCAATATGACGCTTCTAACTGAAATCAATTTATCTGTTTTGTTTCTTAACCGATTTTGCAAGATTCATAGTTTTATAAACCCCGTCAGTTCAAAGTCTGAGAAAAAAATTCTGTTAAAGTATGAGAGAATAACGCAGGTTTGTGTTGGAATTGAGTTAAACATCGTTTATTTCCTTCGTCAATTCCTTATACAATAACTTAATTCTATAGCGATTATCATCTTGTCGCTTAAAACTAAGTGATTCCCAACTCTGAATCATTCCTTAAATACTAACGTATTCTGGGCTAACCACCCAGAATAAACTTCCAAAACTGCAGGGTAACTCATAACCACTAGCTGTGTTGGCTGAGTTTAGCGTGCATGATGACAACATTTATATTGTTGTCATCATCATTGACCATCATTAACTGTCAACCGCTATAGTCCTATTTGGCGCTGGTAGTGTTCGTGATATTATGCTGGTTGTTTCACCAACACTTTTCAGTTTTGGGATAATCAACCTCAAAAACGACCATGTGCGTCGACCCGTTTTTTGTACCGAGAGTTTTTGAGGTTAATTGTCCCGTCTCATCTTTACACGCTCAGCAAGTGTGCGTAAGAAATGTCAAAAACACCTTTTTGTTCTCAATATGCGAATTGACTAAAGAGGACGGAACCAAAACAATCGGTTTTGGTTTTGTTGTAGCGTGGCCGCGAGAAAAACTGGTCCGAGAATTTCTCCGGGATAAAATGTAAGTATCAACAAATTCGAAAAAACATACTTCGAAAAAAAGATTTTTGTGTATGCTAAAAAAAAATCTCACTTGGTGTCTAATACAGCTGAAATTAGAAGCTTTACGTTGCACACAAGAATATATATTTTTTTGAAATTTTTTAAGATTATGATCACAAAAAATATAAAAAATGTTTTGTAAAAACCGTACTTATCAATCAATGAACCGTCAAAATTGTTAGAGTCAAACCAGACAGATTTGAAAGGGGATTGGAAAGTAAACAAAAATTTGGCAAATTTTTGCCATTTAAGGTTGTTAAAATACGAAACACAGAGTTTTTGACGAATTTTCAAAGGTAGCTGTTTTTTAACATTTTGTCCATTTATAATTAGATTTTCTTGGGCCTGAATTCAACTTTGCACTGGATTTCTAGTATGTTCACACACAATTTCCGCAAGAAATTTTTATTCACTAGAAAGCCAATTTCATACCGATTCTAGTGTTTTAATTAAAAAAGCGCTGCAATACTTTATTGTGGGTGTTTAAGCTGAATATAGTCTGAAATATTAGTTAGAGTAATACTACGAGGTTTCCAAATCTATAAATTTGGTTAAAATCGGTTGAAAAACAAAAGAGATAAAGTGGTTTTAAGCGAAGAGGGTCAAATTGACACTCAAGGTCTGATTTGGAAGTTTTTTTTCTTGGGCTTTCAGGGTGCGTCCCTAAAAAAGAAACCATGTCAAATTAAAGATTTAAGGAATCCATTGAGGGTCCCGAAGATTTTTGTTTTTAATTGGATTCACCCGAATGAAACTACAAGCCGCCAAACTTTTAATAGTGTCATATTGATACTTAGAAGCGGATTACTGTTTTAAATTTTTACTCATTCTTTTTCCATTGACATGTGTGTAGTGATGAAATCAAGAAGGTAGGAGAGATAAGGTCATAACGAGCACCCGCGGTTTAATAAGCACTGCTCTTTTCGACAAATTTAAGTATTTTCATAAATAAATGTTCATTCGTACTTCCTATAGTATTTATTTTCCACAAAAAAACGAATCTACTTATCATCTTTACAGAGATATTTCAAAAACAAGTTAGGTTCTCAAGCGACGAAAATATTATAATTTTTGAGCACCACGAAATAAGCTCTAATGATCTTTTAATCATCTTGATCCATAATATAAGCACTGCAACATGATGATTGTTTTTCAATTTTCAGCATCATAAAATTTTTTAATTAATCACTTTAAAATCACGTTTTTCATTACAGTGACGGTGTTTGATGTAGAGATAGGGATTCATATAGTGGTAGAGTTTTGTTTGAAAATAAATTCAAATTTTAAATAATTTTTGTTATTTTTATTATAATTAGAAACAACAACAAAAAAGGGAGGGAAAAGTTAAAATCGATTAACATTTCACACAGATTTTATCAGCACATCTCGTTGAACTGACTAGAACAGTTGCATGTGAATAGCCGAGCAGAACAGTTCACTCGTTGCGGTATCTCCGGTCGCGGTTCGCGTCGATGTATTTTAATTCGTGGGTGGTTTAAGAAAGTTGTGAAACATTAGGAAGGAGTTTTATCCTTTTCACCAATCGAGGCATACTTAATAGTTGTCGAGCGATCCGACGCGTTTTTCGAAAATTATTGGGATTAATGGCATTGCGTTGCGGCCACCGTAGAAGTGAAATTTTGAAAAATTGTTTCGTGGTTCGATAGAATGACTCACGGGGAGTGAAAAATTTGCAGTTTGTGATTCGCGCCGATGTATTTCTAATTGTGCGTGTTTATTGAAAATTGTGAAATATTAGAATGGGCGTTCCTATTTTGTCGGATGGTGCCAAGCGGAGTTATAGTGCAAGAAATTCTACGTGGTCTTTGTTGTTGCATGTGCATTTTTATGAGTGAGAAAATTACTGGTGGCGGAGGCTCAAAAAGTTCAGTCTATCACGCACACATTAATATCGAACGATTTGCGTTGTTTGTGGGTGGAACATTTGTACGGTTTTCGTTTGCTTTTCATTGTGTGGTATTTCATCAATGAGTTTTACTTAAAAGCTGGTGTAAAGATATGTGTGTAAGCGTAGTGTCATCGGATCAAACATCCGACATCCGAATCCTGTTTAAACCGCTTGGCTGTCGGCGTTGGTTGAATGATGGCGGCTACTGATAGGCTGCTGGAATGAGCGAAACAGAACCCGGTGCGGAAATTCCATTTATAAGAATATCTATGTTAATTTCATCATTCACACACAGACACCTAACCTTTTGATGTGTCCCTTTTCCTGTTTTCCACCCTGGGATGAGCTGGGCTGAGGATAATTCAAAATTTGACTTAGTATGAATTGCAATACAGTTCTATGCTATTTTAGTAGAACCTTTAATATTTCAGTTATCCGGTGAAGATATGCGAATCGCTAGATAGGGACACAATGTTAGTTTCCTGTGGCACCGAATCATTTTTCATAATAGAATAAATCATCATTGAATTATTAAATTGCCTACCATATAAACTATGCCTACTCCTATTTATAAAATTTACCATAGATTTAAAATTTCTTTCCAGGTCCGTATCCTTTTATTAAAGAAAACTGTTTACTCTATATAACTGCATATTTATTGAATATTTTAAGTAATTTTCCTTTCCACTAGATATTTTAGAATATTTATATTTTTAGAAGGAATGCATCTGGGGATAACCCAATGAAATTATTGCAAGCGGCACGGGTAGCCGGCCATTGTATTTTTCTGAGGGTTGGATGCCTTCCTTCGACGAACCATCGGACCGTGGAAGCCCTAGAAGAAATTCGAAGGCCAAGCCACACAGCCATAGGCAGGACCTTGCTACCGATGGGGGAACCATACATACATACATACATACATCTCGTTGAACTGACTAGAAATTCACGTAATTTGTAGATAATTTTCATCAAGCATCTATTCCTATATGGGCGTGTTTACATATTCATTCCGTAGCATTTACGTGAAAATCATATGGATAAAAATTATGTAGTTTTTCACGTAGCAGCTACGTGGAGATTATTTTGCGTGCAAGTCAATCATTAGTTTTATCCAAGGTGTGTATATGTAAGAGGTGTAACGATATTAGAAACTCCCGATCCAGCCATTTTGATTTGGCTACTATGGAGTTCGTGGAGTTTGTTTACTAACAAAGCCCTCAGCTCGAACAAATTTTCCGATGTTTACAATCAAACTCACTGAACCTCACCGCGCTCTCCTCGCCTACTTACTAACAAAATCAGAAAATCTTGTGATCTAATATCCTTGGTTTTATCTTGTAAATGACATACGTGCTTAAAAGAATTTCAAATTGAGATTCGTATTTTTCGTCAATTCACGACAATGCACAATGGGGCAAGTTCATTCAATGAGGTGGCAAAACAGAACTATTTTATGTTTTGAACTACCTATTTCGTAAATTTTTGCAAGTTTTGTATGAAAATTACTGTTTTTACTAAGATTAGATAAATTCATAAAAAAATGGTTAAACTACTCATAAAATAAAATGCTTGGAGTTATTTTCAACTTTGTATTGCTCTGGATAACCGGTTATAGGACTAATTGATTTTTAAATAATAAATATTTCAAAATCATTTCATGAAACTCAAGAGAAAAATGAGTGAAATGATTGATTAATCATGAGAAATGATTTTTTTTTTGACAAACCAGCTACAAATTTGTTAAATTTATACTCATTAATGGGTAAAAACTACCCATTTGAATGATATTTTAAGCTTAATTTCACTAAAAATCTAAAAAAGGTGCTTTAAGGTGCCTAGAAACTCTTTCAATGTATTTTTAAGACCTGAAACTGGTTCTTGAAGGTGAATAGAATATGGGGCAATGCGAGGCTTTTTTGATCAAGGCTTCAGCTTGTCGATTTTAGAAAAAATGTTTATTTACTCACTTTAATCATCATCAATCAAGAGTGTACAAATTTTGAATGGCTCAGATGAAAGCTTTTAATAAAAACTTTCAAATGGTGTGCTTAAATTTAAAAAAAAATGTGTTCTATAGAAATATATGAAATTGATATTTTTTCTTTATCATATCATCATGTGGTGCGTTTTGTATCCAAGATAATGAGTTGAAAAACGGAGGAAAACTTAATCAAATAATAAGTTATTAACTAGTAAAAATTGAAAAACGATTCGATAAAGTTCAGTTTTTGACTTTTTTCCGCCTGAAGCCCCATAGTGCACTGGCGTAGTTGGTATGATAAGAACAGATTTTCAAGGCTGATGCTGAGATGATTTAAAATGGTTTCGGATCTAGTAAATACGATGAAAAAACTGGAAAATCGTAGATTGTCAATGTCGTTCCCTGAGCCGTAGGAAAAATACCCCCTGGGGGGAAGAGGTTTCGTGGCAGATTTCTATTTATAATATTTTAGCTTAAACGATGTATGAATATAAAAAAGATTTTTTGTTAATTCTAGTAATATTTGAGTGTCCATTGTTAAGTTCTTTTTCATTGATAGTGTTTCGTACATAAAATATTTTTTTAATATGTCCTAAAATCAATAAAACGCAAAGCTGATTTTATTTTTTAATAACGCTGTAAGTAACGAAATCAGATACCTATGTACTTTCACCGATGATAAAAATCATTGAATGTGCTCCAGAGTCTAGTTGATTCATTTTATTTGACCTGAGCGTAAAATAAGTTTTTAAAGTCCTAAAATTTCCACGAAGTTACTTATTTTATGCTCAAATCAAATAAACGGAATCTTTAAACCTCTTGTGCAAATAGACATATTTTAACCATCGATGTAAGTAAATCAAAATTTCAAAAGTTACAGAAAAACATACATAATAGTTTGATTACTGCAAACTTCATCCAAACTTAAGATTTTAGTTTCAAAATTGGCTATTGAAAAAAACTGCAAAATGATTAATCTGAAGCAATTGACTAAAAAAATATAGAATTTCTTGCAGATTTTTTAAAAAGAAAATTACATGTTTTTTTATCACCAAATATTCTTCTTTAAAAATTAATTCAATAATCAAAATCTTTTGGATGTTTTAAGTTTTTTGTTTTAAATAATATTGTAAATGAACAAAAAATCGTGATGTTCAGATGAATTTTTTATACAAACAAAATTTCATAAATGGAATTTAAAATTGAAATAACAATAAACATTATCAGTTTGCGATCTCTTGCGGTTTAAATTTCTCAACGAATTATTCATTTTATTATTATTTTGATTGTTAAACTCGTTAACGAGTAAAATCCGTATTTGACTATATAACATAAAATCTAAATCTCTCTAAATATGAATTCAAAATTTAAATTTTGAATCTGTTTTTAACGATTTCTGAAATATTAAAAAAAATTGAGTCTTAACTCCAGAGCAGAATTTTTAATATCAGCCAAGTAGTGAATGTTGTTTCATGAATCTGTTATTTAAACTCTGATGATTTTGGTGGTTCAATTGAACATGTGTTTCATCTGCATTTTAAGTGGTGAATCTGAATGTGATTTTTAATATTCGGAAAATTATTATTTAAACATTTCATTGCAATGTAATTTCATTACAAATTCATGGTTTTCATAACAAAAATTAATGATTTTTGAAAATGAAGAAATCAAATTTAAACCAGGATTTCAAAACAACTTTTCATCTCTGATTCCTAATGATGCTTCTAACTGTTGATAAGAACGTTAAATTGGATACAAAATTTGAAAAATGCAAATCGAAAAATAACTTTGTTTTGTTAAACAACAACCTTCGAAATGAGTTAAAACGCATTTTAAACTAACTTGGAACGGAATTTCTGTCAAAAAGTGAGAAAACTTTTAATAACTGTAGGAGAATTCTTAACCTCGGATCAGTGTTCGAGGTTTTTGCATCAGTTTTGAGTAAAGATTGTTACTCTTGAATAACCTCAATCACAAAAATTTGATTAGGTATTTAAAATTTTGAGTGCAAAGTCTGCAGCGTATAATATCTCGCTTGCTTTTCTTGGACCTTTAAAAGGGGGGGTTAAACCCCCTAACCACCCCCCCCCCCTCTCTATGGCCATTGTTTGTTCCTCCGGTGAATAAGACGAACTGGCCCCACACAATTCACTTGAAATAGCGCCAAAAGTCCAATCATGACCAAGTACCTACTTTCCTAGCAGTGCAGTGCATTTGCTGCTGCATCAACTAGAATTGTGTGAAGTAGTGAAGCAGCAGTCGTTGAAAAAACTCGGCAAAAGGGAACCTAATGAAAGTGCAACCGCTAACCGTTTCTGACATGCGATAAATTATTGAAAGTGCTCACAACAGCTTTCATTCCCATTTACCCCGAATACACTCTCACTTTAGCGAGTAAGTCGTACCTTCCTTCGTATGTACACAAACAGCTGCCATTTATTTCATCGCCTTTAAACGGTGCTTGTTTTTGAGCCAAAACACTACACTTTCGCATCGGGAACAAACATCGGAGTCGGTTGTGTTATGATTTTTTCACCTTCATCCTTGCAATGTTCAAGTTTCTCCTTCCTCCACTTTCAGAGGCAGAAAATCTTCCCGGAGGGCACTTTCACTCATTGTTCCTGCTGCTGCTGCTATTAGGTAAGCCGAAGAAAAATCTTTCCACGTGCTGCGCTTTGTTGCCTCCCTTCTTTGAGGCGAAACGCGGAAAATAATCCGGCATCCAAGAGGAGAGAAGAGCCCATGATAAGTTGAATAGGAAAACACCTTCAGCGTTCTTTTCTCCGACATACTATTTCAACCTACCCATTCAAGGGAAGTTTTTGCACCCTCAGGTCCCCCAAAAGGTTGCAATTCTTGCAACAATCGAGAGACGTAACAGAGCAAACAAAACCAAAACTAGCGATAAAAAAACACACCAATTAAATTGCTGGAACTTCGCTCTCCCGGAGTGAAAAGTAAGTCATCCAAGCTAATCCAAGTGGAGTGCAGCACCAGGACAACGACGAAAACGGCGACGAAGGTTTGAGGAGCAAAATTATAGTTTATATTAATAATGGCTTCGCACCAACCTGTTCAAGTTGCTAGTTCAAGACGGATGAAACGAATGAGAACTGCAAAGCGAGAGAAAAACGTCGTTTTTGCCACCCCTTCTCATTTTCACACAACTTTTTCCGAAGAGGTTTGACGTAGAGGGATGGAAAGTTTTCCCTATAGGTGAACGGGAACAGTGGGTTTTTTTCAACAAAATTTCTGTTTCTTGACTTTAAAAATATTGCAGCCTTATAACTAAATGTTTAAGAAAAAACTATCAGCTTTAAAAAATATATTGTTATTTGATTGCTTATCAGCGATGATTTTTTTAAACGAACACAAAAAATATTCAATCTCAACGAAACTTGATGTTTGCTCGAAGAAAGTACATTAACTTTAAACTAAGTCGTATATCGTTCGAGGATGTGATGGCCAGCATCTTACAAATGCAAGATTCAAAACCCCACAGAAAGCGTACTATGTATGCCGTTACCGGTATTCGATTTCACCCAGCTTACATAAAATTGCATAAAAAATGATAGCTTAAATCGTTAACAATGTTAATGTGAATCGCAATTCCTACCAAACAAGAAAACGATCATACCAATGGTTACTTAAAGTCGGTATAAATCGGATATGATAAAAAGTCCGCCATGTTTGCAAATTTGTTCTCTCGCGCGGGATCCAAGTGAGAAAACAATCATGTGGTTCTCTCTGCGATAAGCAGTGCAACCAGATTGCTTCAAATCAGTTATGGTTTATATGGAAAAATTGTCCAATGAAAGAAGCTGCAAATATTGTCGCTGGCAACTGTTTGCATACATTGAGAGCAAAGCTTGCGCTCTGTCGCATACTTTCAGGATGTACGAAAAAGATGTTGAATATCGTCCAATTTGTATAATACTTATCGCTTAACACGTTCGTCGCCACGGCACCCATATTCGGGTGACGATTGTATTTCCTGGGGGGCCCCGCCACATCAAAAAGCGTGTGACGCTCTCTTACTTGAGTTTACCGCTCAGCTTCGCCACACGTTTCAAATATGGGAGTTTTCCTTCTTTGCTTTCTCTCTCTGACAATTTCTTTGGGCCCGGCTAGTAAAACTACCAAAATGAGCGTGGCGACGAACGTGTCCCCACGTTCGTCCCCACGCTCATTTTGGTAGTTTCTCTAGACGGGCCCAAAGAAATTCTTGGAGCGAAAAAGCAAAGAAGGAGAGCTCCAAGATTTGAAACGTGTGGTTTAACTGTGCGGATACTTGAGTAAGAGAACGGCACACGTTTTTGATGTGACGGGGCCTCCCAGGAAATACACCCGTCTCACGAATATGGGTCCCATTACGACGAACATGTTAAGTCAGAAGTTAAAAATATTTGGTAGGTAAATGCGGTTTTTTTTTTTTTTTTTTTTTTTTAATATGTCTTTATTTGTATCAAATCATCATTACACTTATATTACATTATTGCATTAAACTAGGTGTTCAGCTCAATAATGAACTGTTCATAGCCCTATAAGTAACTAGATTATAAAAATTTATTTATAAGATTTTAATTTGCTGAGCGCAATCAAGTTTTTAATGTAGGAGAACATCCTGTAATAGCAAAAATATTTTATACTTAAAACTAAACACTATCTTAAAATTAAACTAAACATAAAGAGAACGAATCTCTGCGATGGAAGACTGCATCGATTTGCCTCTGAAGTTGGAGATGATTTTGTTGGCCATCTCTTCGATCGATTCAATGCCCGCAATCCGATGAAGATCCTCGGTGCTGTGCCAAGGTGGAAGCCGCAAAATCATTTTCAGAACTTTGTTCTGAATCCTCTGGATGGCTTTCTTCCTCGTCGCGCAGCAGCTAGACCAAATCGGAACTGCATACATGATCGCTGGTCGGAAAACTTGTTTGTAGATGAGCATCTTATTTCGCAGACACAACCGGGATTTCCTGTTGATGAGAGAATAAAGAGATTTAGTGTATTTATTACATTTAGATTGAATATCGTCAATGTGATTTTTAAAAGTAAGATTCCGATCAAGTGTAAGTCCCAAGTACTTCACGTGATCAGACCATTCTAATGAAACCCCATTAAAAGTTATGGAATGATTTTCATTAGGTTTTAAAAAATTTGCTCTTGGCTTATGGGGAAATAAAATAAGTTGAGTTTTGGAAGCGTTAGGAGAAATTTTCCACATTTTCAAGTAATTCAAAAAGGAATTTAAATTTTGTTGCAATCTACTGCGTACCACCCGTAAATTTCGACCTTTGGCTGAAAGCAAAGTGTCATCAGCAAATAATCTTCTACCTTTTCCTTCTGGTACATCAGGAAGATCTGAAGTAAAGATATTGTATAAAATTGGCCCAAGTATACTGCCCTGAGGGACACCAGCTCTAATGGGTGTCCTTTCAGAGCATGAATTTTGATAGCTTACTTGTAAGGTTCGGCTAGTCAAATAATTTTGAATAATTTTGGTGAGATATACAGGAAAATCAAATCGAGCTAATTTAGCTACTAAACCTTTGTGCCAAACACTGTCAAAAGCTTTTTCAATATCAAGAAGAGCAACACCTGTTGAATAACCTTCAGATTTGCTAGCGTTAATCATATTAGTTACACTCAAAAGTTGATGTGTAGTAGAATGTCCATGACGAAAACCAAATTGTTCATCAGGGAAAATAGAATTCTGATTAATGTGAATCATCATTCTATTCAAAATAACTCTCTCAAATAGTTTACTTAAAGAAGGAAGCAAACTAATTGGTCGATAACTTGAAGGCTCTGAAGCACTTTTTCCAGGTTTCAAAATTGGAGTTATTTTGGCATTTTTCCATTTATTAGGAAAATAAGCCAAATGAAAACATTTGTTGAAGATTTTAACTAAAAAATTTAAAGTGCTTTCAGGCAACTTTTTAATAAGAATATAGAAAATCCCATCTTCCCCTGGAGCTTTCATATTTTTAAATTTTTTGAAAATCAATTTAAGTTCATCAATATTTGTCTCACAAGAACTTTCAAACACATTTTGCTTGGAAAGAATATCATCAAATTCTAGGGAAATTTGAGCATCAATTGGACTTACAACGTTTAAATTAAAATCATGAGCAGACTCAAATTGTTGGGCTAATTTTTGAGCCTTTTCTGAATTAGTTAAAAGAAGTTTATCCCCATCTTTCAAAGTAGGAATTGGCTTCTGGGGCTTTTTCAAAATTTTAGTTAATTTCCAAAAAGGCTTTGAGTAGGGTTTTATGTTCTCTACTGCTTTGGCAAAGTTTTCATTACGAATGAAATTTAAACGACGTTTGATCTCTTTTTGAAGGTCGCAATAAATAAATTTCAAATAAGGATCCCTAGTACGTTGATATTGGCGTCGACGAATGTTTTTCAGTCGTATCAAAAACTGAAGATCATCATCAATTAAAGGTTGATTAAATTTATGTTTAACTTTAGGTATTGAAGCGGCTTTAGCATTGACTATTGAAATTGTCAAATTTTCTACAGCCAAATCAATATCTTCAATTGAATTCAGTGGAACGTTTACATTCAAATTACGTTCAATAAAATTCATATATCGCTCCCAGTTAGCCTTTTGAAAGTTAAAAGCTGATTTTAAAGGGTTTTCAATGGGACTTTGGGATAAAGAAAATGTTACTGGAAGGTGGTCTGAATCGAGGTCCGCATGAGTAACTAATTGACTACAATGCTCGCCTAAATCCGTTAGAACCAAATCAATTGTGGAGGGATTTCTAATTGAAGAAAAACAAGTATGCCCATTAGGATATTCAACAGTATAATAACCTGCAGAGCAGTCATTAAACAAAATATTCCCATTTGAATTTGATGAAATATTATTCCAAGATCGGTGTTTTGCATTAAAGTCACCAATAATAAAAAATTTAGATTTATTTCTGGTGAGTTTTTGTAAATCTCCCTTCAAAAAATTTTTCTGTTCACCGCTACATTGGAAAGGCAAATATGCGGCAACAATTATAATTTTCCCCATAGAAGTTTCTAATTCAATTCCAATTGTTTCTAAGACTTTTGTATTGAAAGAAGGAAGAAGTCTAAATTTGAGACGACTATTGATGACAATAGCTACACCCCCACCTTGTCGATCAAGTCGATCATTTCGTAAAATTTTAAAGAAAGCATTGCTTTTCAAGTTATTGTCTGGCTTTAAAAAAGTTTCAGTGATGGCAGCAATATGTATGTTTTGAGTTTTCAAAAATAAAAAGAATTCATCTTGGTTAGCCAGCAAAGATCTATCATTCCAATTCATAATATTTAAACATCTATTTGGATCCATGAGGGAATCGTAAAGTCATAATAATTTTGTTAGCATAATTAAAAGAAGTTTGGAAAGCTTCAAACATTGAATTTGCTTTCAACATAAGTTGCATCATTTCCATTAAATTTTGATGCAAAAATTTTAATTTTTCCTCAGTAATCTCACCCAAATCAACAAAATTGTTAGGATCAGAAAATGAAGGAGAAGAACAAGTATTTGAATTTCGGGGATTTTCCCAAGCCTTCGCATGAACGTTGAGACTTGGTTTTTTCCCATTTTTATTAGTTAAACCTGAAGAGGGCAACCCATTTTCAACCACCTCTGAGAACGATAAACAACGAGTCTGGGGCGCAGATTCAGCACAGGTAACATTAAAAACACTTCGGGTATTACCCAGCCGTGATTCCAATGTAGGCCGAGGCTGACCGCGAACAGGCAGGTTGTTTGCCGGCCCGACGTGTGAAGACGAAAAAGAGGAAGGAGGAGAAGAAACTTTTCTGGAAACTTTGGGATTTTTCCTAGAAGCAATAATTTTTGCCCTGATGGGACAATCTAGCGAATTCGAGGAGTGATTACCTGCGCAATTCGCACACTTAAAAAATTCTGTTTTTGGCTTATCACCACCAAAAAGGCATTTAGATTTTTCATGATCGAATGAGCCGCAAAACATGCATCTGGCATTCATTCTACAATTTTTAGTGCCATGACAAAAAGCTTGACAACGACGACATTGCGTAATGTTTTGTAAAAAATTGGTAGAAGATTTACGAAAAGGTTCGAATTTGACTCGACAATGAAACATAAGACGAGCCTTTTCCAAAATTTTCAAATTATTAACCTGATCCTTTTTAAAATGGATCAAATAAAGTTCAGGAGCAAAACCAACACTACTGGTATTATTCGTGTTGGTTCTTTTCCTCATTTGAATTACTTGAATTGGAGAAAAACCTAACAAAGAATTTAATTCAGCTGTGATCTCATCCGGTGTCTGATCGCCAGTGAGACCACGAAGTACAACTTTAAATGGACGATCACTTCTAGCGTCGTACGTAAAAAATTGGTGTTTTTTATTATTCAAATAATTTAAAACCTTTTGAAAATCATTAAAAGATTCCGCCAATATACGAGCAGTTCCCCTTCGACCGATCTGAAAAGAAATCTTCACATCCTTGACGGAAGTGACGATTTCTTTTCGAAAGGCATTGAAGTCAGGAATCGTGACCGTTATTGGTGGAATCCTTTCGTTTTTAAGAGTATAAGAAGAAGAAGGTTTCTTAGTACTCTTATCAGAATTAAATATGAATATTTCCTCATCACCGATGTTATGAAGGACATCGAATGAATTGGAAATTTCAACTTTTTTGGCAGATGGCCCTGGATTAGGTTCAGCAATCCGTTTTCTTCCGGCCCTTGAACCGGCCGAAGACTTCCCCATGCTGGAAAGAAAAGAGAAAATATGAATAAAAGAATATGAAAATAGTTTTAGCACTGAAAAGTGCTGATTGAAATACAGGTAAGGAAAAAATAAATAATGTAAAATGTTCCTGCAGGTACACAGCAACGATACGATGCTCCGGCGTACGTGTTGACGGCTCAACGGTACAGATGGAAGTCAGGTAAATGCGGTTTTTACGAGTTTTATGTGATGATTCTTCAATGCATAGAAAACGTGTAACAATTTTTTTTGAAAAATATAGAAATATACCTACAAAAATGTTTTCTGGGCATGACCGTTGGCTTAAAAGACTTGAAGGCTATCCACTATGCCACAGGTGGCGAATTTGATTTTAATAATCAATTTAAAATCTTGGGAATGTTGATTTTTTTTTAATATTTTTGAAAAAATTGAAGAATATATGTAGATGGATTGAACAAGAGAGAATTTACACTTATTTTAGTGCATGATTCAAAATTCTTGGCCCTAAATCTGATTTTAGGCTAAGATTGCCAGATTACCCGGTATCACCGGATATTGAATACAAAATTTAGGAAAATTCCGGTACGGCCCAGTTGCCCGGTTTTTATTGAAAACAGCCTGGATTTTGCCCGGGTGTATTCACTTTATTTGCCAAATCAAACGAAAAAAATAACCAGTTGTGTTGCACTTTTTTTTAATGAATGCGTCAAAATCAAAATTTCTATAAAAATAATTTTGAAAGATTTTTTGGAATCCTAAAATTTGATTTTAACTAAACTGATGAGTTTTCATTAAAAAAAAATTAAGTTTTTTTTACTTGATTTTTGTTGAGAAATTTCTGAGTTATGAAAAAAATCCCGGATATTGCCCAGTTTTTTGAGGAAATTTCCAAACAAATAACCAGATTTTGCAGGTTTTTAGATAAAATTTCCAGGATTTATCCGGCCCGTATGGGTGCTGAAAAAAGTCTGGCAACCTTATTTTAGACTCTTGAATCACGATCCATCCATGATAGCATGTTCCAGATCCCATATTCCCATCCCAATTTCTTAATTTTCAACTTTGATTTAAAATTCACTAAACTTTTCGTATTGATACTCAATTCTTGACACTCGAAAACCCTATTTTAAAAATTTATTAAGAAGTGTCCAAATCAAGTGAAGTGAAGAAGTGAATCCAAATATGCAATTATTTTTTTGATAACTTTTGTAAACAGCTCAAAATATAAAAAAATCAAAAACCAAATTTAATCCTTCATTTCATGATTTTTTTATTTTCCCATTAAAATCATTTTAAACATTTGGAAATGACGTGTACATAAACTAAAAAAAATTAAAATACGATTTTTCACTTTTTTTTCAAACATTTATTGCAAAAAATTTGATACTTTATGAAACGAAGGGTAAAGAAACTTCTGCAATTTTTAGACTGAACTGTCAAAAATTTTCAAACATTTTACAATGAAGGTTTTAAATCAGTATTAATCTTTCGCACAAACCACAAGTAATTTTGACTACTGTGAAAAAAGTTCATAAATGTTTTTTTTTTTGTTAATTCCTCCACATTCTTGAAAATGCGGAAATTTTAACGAATTTTTTAACGTTTTAATCCAAATTGAATATAAGACATTTCTTAAAGCCAAAATCAAATCGGTTTGCGAACTTTAGGAAATTTGACAACCTTTTCTTTAACTTTTTTTTTAAAGAAATGACAGAAATACTTGTGATGATATCTTTTGAAATTTTTCAAACTGTAGAGTTGAAATTAATTTGAAATTTTATTTCATGAAATTAGAACATCTTTAGGCAGAATATTATTCCTTGGGTGTATTAAGCATAATAAATATATTCAGAATATTTTTTTTCTCTCAAATCTGTTTGTTAGT
Source organism: Uranotaenia lowii (assembly GCF_029784155.1). Taxonomy (NCBI): domain Eukaryota; kingdom Metazoa; phylum Arthropoda; class Insecta; order Diptera; family Culicidae; genus Uranotaenia; species Uranotaenia lowii. The sequence goes on along the minus strand of NC_073693.1, from coordinate 235,733,808 downwards.
TCTAATTTTTAGTGACTAGTTTCACTCAAATCTGATTAATTTTTAACCTTTTTAACTCCATATCACCAAAACTCAAGGTGATAGAAAAAAACAATTGAAAAAATATTCAACTTCAAAACACTATTTTTTAAGAACTTTTGAAATTTTTGGATTTTGAAAATTTGGCTTGGTTTTTCATTTCATTCAAAATTTCATTCCTTCCTAATTCCATTCTTATTTCAAAGATGAAATTATTTTATGTTGTAAAGTAATTATCGTGAGCTTTAAAACTGAACATTTTCGGCCTTCATTTTGAAACTGAAATAAATGGAATATAAAAATGATTTTATCTCTGACTTTGATTACTGGTGCTCTTGAAATAAAGTTTATCATTTTCTTCTTATTTCAAATTAAGTTCAATCATCTGCTACCCATGTGTTTTAATTAATTTTTTCAACTAAAATTGTATAATTTTTCATTTTCAAGACTTCACTTTTGAAGTCTTGATCAAATATTTTTTCAAATTAGAGAAATTACCGTGGAATTCCCAAGATTTTAATTCTGATTTTGATTGAAATTTCAATACATAGATATTCGTTTTCTGGTGTTTCGGAAATATTGATTTCAAATTTTTAAATTTCTGGCAAATTTATAGTTCAGAAGAAGGAACATCATTTTCGAAAATTCATGTATTTTTTACCAGAAAAAGCATTGATTTGAAACTTATATTCTTACTAGCAGACCCGGTAAACTTCGTCTTACCATGTTTAACTTGGCGTCTCGCTTTCGTGAACATGTCCTAGTTTTTTTACATCTCCTTTTTTCCGTTTACTCGAATTGCCACGCTTAATTTTATCGGAACCAACCCTAAAAATTTTAACTCAATTCTTCGGGTTTTTACATAGATTATCAAAACATTACCTTCAATCAATCTTACATGCATATTACAGGAAAACTTTTAATCTACTTTTCTTTGAGTCGGATGCTTTGAATATTGCCGAATGGTGTCAGGTATCAGCTTCCCGTTGAAAATTTGAGTTTTTCAGCACTCAACGGGACCATCAAACTTGGCAAGCCTCATGCAGCATGCTTAAAAAATCCACTCTTTGTAGCTTGTTCCATAAATAACTTTATGTTGATAATATCTATGTTTCATTTATTGAATACCATTTAGTTGATTTATTCCACTTTGATCGAGTTCACATTAAGGTTGAAATCGGAATCAAAAGTTTCTCATTAATTGGAATTTATTGCACATGAAACTTTATGGAAAAAGAATTTTGAATATCGGGACCATTTAAGGAGTATTTGCCCAATACTCTACCTATCGTAGCACTTTCAGCTCCCGAGTTTCTTCGGAGAGAAGATTTCTTACTAACCATTTTCAAGCAGCTTTTTGTTCACTATTTTCACCCTTGGAAGCAGTGGTATTTAAATAATATCCATATTTTCATCAAAACCATGTCAAAAAAAAAAAATTACAGTTTTATTATTTATTTCAGCAAAAAATGCTTATTAAATTCCTTTGAACGTTTACCCAGTTAATAAAAAAATGATCGGGTTTGAAAGGAGGAAAAAGAATGTTTAATTTTATTTGAATTTTTATCCTAATAGACATATCTGTCAATATAAACCGTTGTTTTTTTAAGATTCTAACTGAAACTTTGAGGTTTTTGAAAATTAAATAGATCGAAAAGAGCTAATCTGTTAAGGCTACAACGATTCCATGAGTTCGTTCGTTTTTTTTTGAAGTTTTCATGTACATATACCTCGAAACCTTTAAAAACATATAAGTGTCTTTTGGCTATCATCACAGTTCAACTTTCATATTCTTTCAAAAAGAAATATCTAAGTAAAGGTACATTTGCCCCATTTACTGATGCAAGTGAAAACACATTGCTCTTTTTCAGATGCGTCAGTGTAAAGACTTTAAAATAAGGTTGCCAGATTTTTTTTCACTACCATCCGGGCCTAGCAATTCCGGGCATTTTTTCAAAAAAACCTGACAAAATCCGGGCATGGATTTCAATTTTTCAAATCCAAAAACCGGGCAAAAACCGGGCAAAATTTAGGTGTTATCTATATATATAAAAATGAATGTTTGTCTGTCTGTCTGTTCCCTATAGACTCGGAAACTACTGAACCGATCATCGTAAAAACTGGCATCTGAGGGTTTTTGAGGCCGGGGATGGTTTCTGTAATAGTCAAAACTCCATCCGACTTAAGGAAGGAGAGGCTTCCATACAAAATTTGCAGTTTTCGAAACAAATTAAAGTCATGACATCCATTTTCTTGAGATTTTTTTTCCTTTGGGTGGTTTGTTTTCCGTATCTATGGTCGAGGCGTCGCGAGCCAGCGTTGCAAAAGGATAGTAACCCAGGCATAGCATACTGATCAGTAGGAATATTTTGGCGCGTATTTCTCAACCAAGCATATTTTCATTGAGGGGTTTGTTTTTCGTCTCCATGGGCGAGCAAACGTCGTCGCAAGAGGATAGTAACCAAAGCACACTGTTCATTGATTGCTGGAAAATTTAACAATAAGGCGCCTGTTTCTCAAACACGTGGGGCGATATGCAACCTAGATGTGTTTTTTTCTTGCTTATTTGATTTGTACACAGCACGCGGTAATAAATGACGCCTAGATGTGACACGGATTGGTATTTTATCAATCGAATCAAAACCAATTGAAAGATATGCAAAAATACTTTCAAAATACTTCCATGTAGGTAGCATTCGACTTTTCATTCAAGAAACATTAGAACATGTTCAAACGTTCAACTTTTTCTGTTAAAAAAAATTAAAAATTATATTTTCTTCTAGAAATTGTTACTTCGGCCAAATACACAACTGAAACGAATTTTGAAACGAAAATGGGAGCTTTTTATTTCAAATTATTCTGAAAAAAAACATCGTACTTTTTGCTTACATACCAATTCAAGTACGTCCTTAACATGAAAAGTGCTTTTGTGTTACATGGCTGCATAAAAGAGACTTTTGGTCCGCTTCGTTTTTGAAAAGCGAGACTTTAGAACTGATATTGAACTGGACGCAAAATTTTTAAGAGAATTTTTTTTTAGTTTACCTTTAAAGTGTTAAAAACAATATTCCCTTCTGTCAACTTACACGGTGGGGCAAGGGCAAACGTCGAACTTTTGAGAAATTCATCTTCAAAATGATTCAATATGTTGGAAAGACCAGAAGGGGTATTTCGAATGTGGAAACTGTAGCGGATATTGAAAATTCTTAAATGTCTTTGAAAATGAAGGTCATTCCCTTTGAACAGCATTCGTTAAAAGTGGAGTTACAAACATAAATTTATATTGCAGGAATACTGCAGATATATTAGTGAAACTTGATAGAACAAAAAACAGGAATTCGTATTAAATCCATTTTAAAGCTATTACTCTGACGCATCTGTAAATAAGCATTGCATTGACACTTGCCCCAATAAACGGGACTAATGTTAACTTAAAAATTTGTTTTTTCCTACATTTTTGAATAATTGACTTTCAAAGAGAAAAAAAAATAACGCTGAGAACTTATTTAGTGATGCAACTGAATTTTTTTTTATATATTTTTATGTTTACCGTAGTAAATTTATTTAAAAAAAAAGAAATTTGCACTGTATTAAATACATAACTAATTTAATATTTTTCATTACCATGATAAGTGCTGTTTGGGTATCGAGCCAGTTTAATTTGCCTACATTCTTCAAGCAGTGGGGGACAAAATTGAAAAAGATGGGAGAGCTCCCATGTTAATTTAAGATAAAGAGATTTTCAAAGAAGGGACCATATTTAAAAAGGTTTTTTTTTTGGGTACAGAATACAAATTTCAGATCTTGAAAAACGAATTTAGAGATCAAGTTTCAGTAAATAATATATAACATCTTTGAATTGCTATTCAGAACTGCAGCTGCAGCTCTCATTTCAAAGTTGTTGGTTCTGAAGTATGATGAGGTTTGATTTTAAAAAATGCTCTCTAAAATCTAAATTTTAATAAATTTTTACAAACTACATTCATTTCCGGAAGGTGTAGCAAAGCACAACGGGTCAGCTAGTTATATATAAAAGCAAAGAAAAAATGCAAAAAAATCGAAATTAATATTTTATTAATGTAATTGCAGACTTCCAACAACTTTTTGGAACACTTAAATATTTAAAGGTTTATAAAAGTAAATCAGCGAAATTATTTGAAACAATCGTTGAAAATTTTCATACAAATAATCGATTTTGCTGAAACGTACCCAAAAACTTTGATTTTTTTGGTTTCTTTGTGAAAATTGTTAAAAAATCCGGGCAATATCCGGACTTTTTTCACGATATCCGGGCAACCGGGCCGGACCGGACTTTCTCGAAATTTTGCATCAAATATCCGGGCAAACCCGGATAAATCCGGGCAATCTGGCAAGCTTACTTTAAAATAAATTGAATACTTTTTCCTGTTTGTCTTTTTTATCAACTTTCATTGATATATCTGCAGTTTTTCCCCAGAATACAATAATGCTTGGTACTTCAATTTCACTGCACACTGTTTAACCATAAGACCTTCATTTACAAAGATATTTAATAATTTTGAATATCCGCTTCAGATTTAACATTCGGTATACCCTTTCTGATCATTTTGGAGAAATAATTCTTAAAGGGTATATGTTTCATGACTAAAAAACGCGTTGCCACTTGTTTCACCGTGTGAAATGACAGGAGTTAATATCATTTTCGACATTTCCAGGTCATAATAAAAACTTATCAAAAAAAATTCTGCTTCTGCTATCAAAAGATAATGCTTCTAGAATATCAATCACAGAAAAACTTTTCAACAAAAAAGCGAATCTAAAGTCTCTTCTATGTAGCCAAAATATGTTAAACATAAACACACTTTCATGTTAAGTACGTACTTGAATTCTGTGTGAACAAACAGTGAACCTGTAAACAGTTTTTCTGTGAATGAATTTAAAAAAAAGTTGAGTTTATTTAGTCAGATTGTTTAATTGGGCTCAAAGATTTAAAGATGAAGAAATAATGTGAACATGTATGTGTACATGAGCAATTTATAATTTTTTTGTAAATGTTGAACGTTTCCACTTGCTCTAGTGTATCTTTTAACTGAAATTTTTTTCATTTTTATTGATAACTTTCACTTATGCTTCCAGAAAATCAAAAAGTTCTTTGCATTAGGCCTTAAATAAACATCAATCCTATATAATCTTTTTTAAAGGACAGGCTCTTGTGTCTGTTCATCCTCAATGGATTTTGTTGTTGCTCTGTAAATTTAAAGGCACCCGAAACATTTTCAGTTAAGCACATTTGTACATGTTCGAAAAATGTTTCTAGGGGTATTGAATTATAAAATTGTATGTAAATCTTCCCACTTTCTTTTTGCAAATGTCCGCAAAGAGTCATACCATAATTTTATATGCATCAGTACTAAATTCATATTTTCAGACAACAATTTCTGCTGAACTTAAAATAGTTTTTTTTTAATTGTTTAAATGGTATTGATTTGATCGGCAAAATATCAATCTGGGTGTCATTCATTACTATGTGCTGTACAAATGATCTAGGAATCAAGAAGAAAAAAAACACATCTAGGCTTCATATCGCTACCACATGCATTGAAATTATGCTTGGTTTAGAAATGCGCGCCCAAATATTTCAACTAATCAGTATGCTATGCCATCGTTACCATCCTCTCTTGGTGTTTGCTTGCGACGCCTTGGACGACCATGGAGACAAATAACAAATCGCCCGGCGCCCGAAGTAAAGAAAATCTCCGAAAATGGATGTCATGACTTTAATTTGATTCAAAAAACTACAAATTTAATTATAACGGACAATTGATGCCACTTTTTGTTATTTTTATTCAATATAAACCGATTCGCATGCCCACAAAATATTCTAAAAATAATTTCACTTGTATCTTTTGGGTAATTTTGGAGGAGTAGTACTACAAACACCGTTACAAGAGAATTTTATATAATAGATTTATTTTTAATTGTATCACATAAATTTATTATTTTTTCGAGTCTTGAGTAGGAAAATGGTATAAAATATCATTTTCTTTTATTTATTGTGCATTGTTTGTACTGTTTTTATTTCTGGCTTAGTTTAAATTTTGAAACAGAAGATTCTGATCAAAATCCTTTAAATATACTTTTTCATATTTGGTCTTCTTGGAATGCTTAATTGAGACCTACAGACATATTTCATTACAGTATTGATAACGCTATCAGGCAAAAATTGTTAGTTTCGGGAGAAACCTAGGTCATATCGATTTTTTGTTTATCGACTCAAACTCAAACTTATAAATAATTAAAAAAAAACCCAATTCAATACATTTGGCGGTGTATTGTAGCTTTTCTTATAGCCTGAACATTAATACATATGACATAAAGTAATAATCAAATGAAACAATTATAAATTCTGAACCATTTAATAATGAGTAAATAATTTCGAACGCAGATAATCCTTAATGAATCAAAAATTAATCCTTATGAAGTCGATTCTTGCAAATATTCTTGAAATAAGCATAAACTTAATGTACTCATTTTGGAATGAAAACATTCGGCACCTTAAAAATAAAAAAAAATTAAAAATAAAGAATAAATTGAATAAATAGATATCAAACCATATGTTTCAAAAAAGACCTACGTAGATCACTGTTATATTTTTTTTAATTTTATAAAATATTATTTACTTTTTAAAAAGCTTTTGGTAGTAATACTTTACCAAGTTTTTTTTTTCAATTTAATTACTTTTGAAAAAGGCAAGTCTTGTTTTTCTTAATTGACAATAAACAGTAAGAACATTTACAAAAATTGCATAAATTCCGAAAATTGAAAAAACTTGAAAATTTACAGGAAAAGAGACAAAAATTGACAAAACTGAAATAAAGACCAAAATGCAAAAGCGACAAAAATGATAAAATTGATAACATTGATAAAATTGATAAAATTGATGAAATTGATAAAATTTCTAAAATTGCTAAAATTGCTAAAATTGATAAAATTGATAAAATTGACAAAATTGATAAAATTTCTAAAATTGTTAAAATTGACAAAATTGATAAAATTGATAAAATTTATAAAATTGATAAAATTGATAAAATTGATAAAATTGAAAAAAATTATAAAATTGATGAAATTGAAAAAAATTGAAAAAATTGATAAGGTTGATAAAATTGATAAAATTGAAAAAATTTATAAAATTTATAAAATTGATAAAATTGATAAAATTGATAAAATTGATAAAATTGATAAAATTGATAAAATTGATAAAATTGATAAAATTGATAAAATTGATAAAATTGATAAAATTGATAAAATTGACAAAATTGACAAAATTGACAAAATTGACAAAATTGACAAAATTGACAAAATTGACAAAATTGACAAAATTGACAAAATTTACAAAATTGACAAAATTGACAAAATTGACAAAATTGACAAAATTGACAAAATTGACAAAATTGACAAAATTGACAAAATTGACAAAATTGACAAAATTGACAAAATTGACAAAATTGACAAAATTGACAAAATTGACAAAATTGACAAAATTGACAAAATTGACAAAATTGACAAAATTGACAAAATTGACAAAATTGACAAAATTGACAAAATTGACAAAATTGACAAAATTGACAAAATTGACAAAATTGACAAAATTGACAAAATTGACAAAATTGACAAAATTGACAAAATTGACAAAATTGACAAAATTGACAAAATTGACAAAATTGACAAAATTGACAAAATTGACAAAATTGACGAAATTGACAAAATTGACAAAATTGACAAAATTGACAAAATTGACAAAATTGATAAAATTGACAAAATTGACAAAATTGACAAAATTGTCAAAATTGTCAATATTAACAAAATTAACAAAATTTACAAAAATAACAAAATTGACAAAATTTACAAAATTTACAAAACTGACAAAATTGACCAAAAAAGACCAATGAAGATTAAATTGACAAAAATAATGAAAATTAAAAAAAAAAGACAAAATAACCAAGTTCGACAGAATCGACAAAAAATGAAAAATAATTAAAAATTAACAAAATTGGTGAAATTGATAAAATTGACTAAACTTGACATACTGACAAAGAATCGCATGATGAAAAAAATAAAAAGCGAAAAAACAAAGGAGCGAAATTTACTTAATTGACAAAATTTCAGAAATTGAAAAAAGACGGAAAAATATGAACACATAGAAAAAACTGACAAAATGACGATACTGACAAAATTGACAAAAATTTCTTATTTGAATATTGATGGAAGTGACAAAATTGATTAGAGTGACAAAATTTACCAAACTGATGGAATTGATATTGTCAATTTTGGCAACTTTTCAAGGGTTTGGCAGCTCTGGGAAATGTTTCAATTTTGTCTATTTTGTTAACTTTTTTCGTTTTTGCTAAGCAATTTTTTTTAAATTTGGTTATTTTGAACAATTTTTTGGTATTTTTGTTTTTTGCCATTTTTGTCATTTTTTGTCATTTTTGTCATTTTGGTCATTTTTGTCATTTTTGTCATTTTTGTCATTTTTGTCATTTTTGTCATTTTTGTCATTTTTGTCATTTTTGTCATTTTTGTCATTTTTGTCATTTTTGTCATTTTTGTCATTTTTGTCATTCTTGTCATTTTTGTCATTTTTGTCATTTTTGTCATTTTTGTCATTTTTGTCATTTTTGTCATTTTTGTCATTTTTGTCATTTTTGTCATTTTTGTCATTTTTGTCATTTTTGTCATTTTTGTCATTTTTGTCATTTTTGTCATTTTTGTCATTTTTGTCATTTTTGTAATTTTTGTAATTTTTGTAATTTTTGTAATTTTTGTAATTTTTGTAATTTTTTGTCATTTTTGTCGTTTTTGTCGTTTTTGTCATTTTTGTCATTTTTGTCATTTTTGTCATTTTTGTCATTTTTGTCATTTTTGTCATTTTTGTCATTTTTGTCATTTTTGTCATTTTTGTCATTTTTGTCATTTTTGTCATTTTTGTCATTTTTGTCATTTTTGTCATTTTTGTCATTTTTGTCATTTTTGTCATTTTTGTCATTTTTGTCATTTTTGTCATTTTTGTCATATTTGTCATTTTTGTCATTTTTGTCATTTTTGTCATTTTTGTCATTTTTGTCATTTTTGTCATTTTTGTCATTTTTGTCATTTTTGTCATTTTTGTCATTTTTGTCATTTTTGTCATTTTTGTCGTTTTTGTCATTTTTGTCATTTTTGTCATTTTTGTCATTTTTGTCATTTTTGTCATTTTTGTCATTTTTGTCATTTTTGTCATTTTTGTCATTTTTGTCATTTTTGTCATTTTTGTCATTTTTGTCATTTTTGTCATTTTTGTCATTTTTGTCATTTTTGTCATTTTTGTCATTTTTGTCATTTTTGTCATTTTTGTCATTTTTGTCATTTTTGTCATTTTTGTCATTTTTGTCATTTTTGTCATTTTTGTCATTTTTGTCATTTTTGTCATTTTTGTCATTTTTGTCATTTTTGTCATTTTTGTCATTTTTGTCATTTTTGTCATTTTTGTCATTTTTGTCATTTTTGTCATTTTTGTCATTTTTGTCATTTTTGTCATTTTTGTCATTTTTGTCATTTTTGTCATTTTTGTCATTTTTGTCATTTTTGTCATTTTTGTCATTTTTGTCATTTTTGTCATTTTTGTCATTTTTGTCATTTTTGTCATTTTTGTCATTTTTGTCATTTTTGTCATTTTTGTCATTTTTGTCATTTTTGTCATTTTTGTCATTTTTGTCATTTTTGTCATTTTTGTCATTTTTGTCATTTTTGTCATTTTTGTCATTTTTGTCATTTTTGTCATTTTTGTCATTTTTGTCATTTTTGTCATTTTTGTCATTTTTGTCATTTTTGTCATTTTTGTCATTTTTGTCATTTTTGTCATTTTTGTCATTTTTGTCATTTTTGTCATTTTTGTCATTTTTGTCATTTTTGTCATTTTTGTCATTTTTGTCATTTTTGTCATTTTTGTCATTTTTGTCATTTTTGTCATTTTTGTCATTTTTGTCATTTTTGTCATTTTTGTCATTTTTGTCATTTTTGTCATTTTTGTCATTTTTGTCATTTTTGTCATTTTTGTCATTTTTGTCATTTTTGTCATTTTTGTCATTTTTGTCATGTTTGTCATTTTTGTCATTTTTGTCATTTTTGTCATTTTTGTCATTTTTGTCATTTTTGTCATTTTTGTCATTTTTGTCATTTTTGTCATTTTTGTCATTTTTGTCATTTTTGTCGTTTTTGTTATTTTTGTCATTTTTTGGCATTTTTGTCATTTTTGTCATTTTTGGCATTTATTGATTTTCTCAATTTTGTCAATTTTGTTTGTTTTGAAACTTATTTTTCAATTTTGGCAAATTTTGCAATTTGTTTAATTTGTTAGGTTTTAACAAGTTTTTTTAAATACTGTCAATTTTATCATTTCTGTTATTTTAATGGTTTATATTTTCATTGTTTTTCTGTTTTGTCAAATTTGTTTAAATCTTAACGTATATGTCAATTTTATATATTCTATTACGTCATTTTTAAAAACTTTTTGTATTTTGTCTATTCAGTCATTTTTGTTAAATTTGTTAAATTTGATGTTTTGCAAATCTTTTTTTTTTCCCAATTTCCCCATTTAAGGCCATTCGTGCCAATTAGTTAATTTCCGCAGTCCCGTCAGTTTCGTCAATGTCTTAAATGTTTGATATGAAATGTTGAACAAATAAATTTGATCGAAAATAATATTCAAAAATTTTATTTATTTTTGGAAGGTATAGAACTACACCGTTTGTCAGCCTGTTCATCAAATTTATTATTTAATGTTTTATTTCGAACGTTTTCTGGCATTCAGGTCCTCGAAAAATTATAGGTTACTAGCAGACCCGGTAAACTTCGTCTTACCATGTTTAACTTGGCGTCTCGCTTTCGTGAACATGTCCTAGTTTTTTTACATCTCCTTTTTTCCGTTTACTCGAATTGCCACGCTTAATTTTATCGGAACCAACCCTAAAAATTTTAACTCAATTCTTCGGGTTTTTACATAGATTATCAAAACATTACCTTCAATCAATCTTACATGCATATTACAGGAAAACTTTTAATCTACTTTTCTTTGAGTCGGATGCTTTGAATATTGCCGAATGGTGTCAGGTATCAGCTTCCCGTTGAAAATTTGAGTTTTTCAGCACTCAACGGGACCATCAAACTTGGCAAGCCTCATGCAGCATGCTTAAAAAATCCACTCTTTGTAGCTTGTTCCATAAATAACTTTATGTTGATAATATCTATGTTTCATTTATTGAATACCATTTAGTTGATTTATTCCACTTTGATCGAGTTCACATTAAGGTTGAAATCGGAATCAAAAGTTTCTCATTAATTGGAATTTATTGCACATGAAACTTTATGGAAAAAGAATTTTGAATATCGGGACCATTTAAGGAGTATTTGCCCAATACTCTACCTATCGTAGCACTTTCAGCTCCCGAGTTTCTTCGGAGAGAAGATTTCTTACTAACCATTTTCAAGCAGCTTTTTGTTCACTATTTTCACCCTTGGAAGCAGTGGTATTTAAATAATATCCATATTTTCATCAAAACCATGTCAAAAAAAAAAAATTACAGTTTTATTATTTATTTCAGCAAAAAATGCTTATTAAATTCCTTTGAACGTTTACCCAGTTAATAAAAAAATGATCGGGTTTGAAAGGAGGAAAAAGAATGTTTAATTTTATTTGAATTTTTATCCTAATAGACATATCTGTCAATATAAACCGTTGTTTTTTTAAGATTCTAACTGAAACTTTGAGGTTTTTGAAAATTAAATAGATCGAAAAGAGCTAATCTGTTAAGGCTACAACGATTCCATGAGTTCGTTCGTTTTTTTTTGAAGTTTTCATGTACATATACCTCGAAACCTTTAAAAACATATAAGTGTCTTTTGGCTATCATCACAGTTCAACTTTCATATTCTTTCAAAAAGAAATATCTAAGTAAAGGTACATTTGCCCCATTTACTGATGCAAGTGAAAACACATTGCTCTTTTTCAGATGCGTCAGTGTAAAGACTTTAAAATAAGGTTGCCAGATTTTTTTTCACTACCATCCGGGCCTAGCAATTCCGGGCATTTTTTCAAAAAAACCTGACAAAATCCGGGCATGGATTTCAATTTTTCAAATCCAAAAACCGGGCAAAAACCGGGCAAAATTTAGGTGTTATCTATATATATAAAAATGAATGTTTGTCTGTCTGTCTGTTCCCTATAGACTCGGAAACTACTGAACCGATCATCGTAAAAACTGGCATCTGAGGGTTTTTGAGGCCGGGGATGGTTTCTGTAATAGTCAAAACTCCATCCGACTTAAGGAAGGAGAGGCTTCCATACAAAATTTGCAGTTTTCGAAACAAATTAAAGTCATGACATCCATTTTCTTGAGATTTTTTTTCCTTTGGGTGGTTTGTTTTCCGTATCTATGGTCGAGGCGTCGCGAGCCAGCGTTGCAAAAGGATAGTAACCCAGGCATAGCATACTGATCAGTAGGAATATTTTGGCGCGTATTTCTCAACCAAGCATATTTTCATTGAGGGGTTTGTTTTTCGTCTCCATGGGCGAGCAAACGTCGTCGCAAGAGGATAGTAACCAAAGCACACTGTTCATTGATTGCTGGAAAATTTAACAATAAGGCGCCTGTTTCTCAAACACGTGGGGCGATATGCAACCTAGATGTGTTTTTTTCTTGCTTATTTGATTTGTACACAGCACGCGGTAATAAATGACGCCTAGATGTGACACGGATTGGTATTTTATCAATCGAATCAAAACCAATTGAAAGATATGCAAAAATACTTTCAAAATACTTCCATGTAGGTAGCATTCGACTTTTCATTCAAGAAACATTAGAACATGTTCAAACGTTCAACTTTTTCTGTTAAAAAAAATTAAAAATTATATTTTCTTCTAGAAATTGTTACTTCGGCCAAATACACAACTGAAACGAATTTTGAAACGAAAATGGGAGCTTTTTATTTCAAATTATTCTGAAAAAAAACATCGTACTTTTTGCTTACATACCAATTCAAGTACGTCCTTAACATGAAAAGTGCTTTTGTGTTACATGGCTGCATAAAAGAGACTTTTGGTCCGCTTCGTTTTTGAAAAGCGAGACTTTAGAACTGATATTGAACTGGACGCAAAATTTTTAAGAGAATTTTTTTTTAGTTTACCTTTAAAGTGTTAAAAACAATATTCCCTTCTGTCAACTTACACGGTGGGGCAAGGGCAAACGTCGAACTTTTGAGAAATTCATCTTCAAAATGATTCAATATGTTGGAAAGACCAGAAGGGGTATTTCGAATGTGGAAACTGTAGCGGATATTGAAAATTCTTAAATGTCTTTGAAAATGAAGGTCATTCCCTTTGAACAGCATTCGTTAAAAGTGGAGTTACAAACATAAATTTATATTGCAGGAATACTGCAGATATATTAGTGAAACTTGATAGAACAAAAAACAGGAATTCGTATTAAATCCATTTTAAAGCTATTACTCTGACGCATCTGTAAATAAGCATTGCATTGACACTTGCCCCAATAAACGGGACTAATGTTAACTTAAAAATTTGTTTTTTCCTACATTTTTGAATAATTGACTTTCAAAGAGAAAAAAAAATAACGCTGAGAACTTATTTAGTGATGCAACTGAATTTTTTTTTATATATTTTTATGTTTACCGTAGTAAATTTATTTAAAAAAAAAGAAATTTGCACTGTATTAAATACATAACTAATTTAATATTTTTCATTACCATGATAAGTGCTGTTTGGGTATCGAGCCAGTTTAATTTGCCTACATTCTTCAAGCAGTGGGGGACAAAATTGAAAAAGATGGGAGAGCTCCCATGTTAATTTAAGATAAAGAGATTTTCAAAGAAGGGACCATATTTAAAAAGGTTTTTTTTTTGGGTACAGAATACAAATTTCAGATCTTGAAAAACGAATTTAGAGATCAAGTTTCAGTAAATAATATATAACATCTTTGAATTGCTATTCAGAACTGCAGCTGCAGCTCTCATTTCAAAGTTGTTGGTTCTGAAGTATGATGAGGTTTGATTTTAAAAAATGCTCTCTAAAATCTAAATTTTAATAAATTTTTACAAACTACATTCATTTCCGGAAGGTGTAGCAAAGCACAACGGGTCAGCTAGTTATATATAAAAGCAAAGAAAAAATGCAAAAAAATCGAAATTAATATTTTATTAATGTAATTGCAGACTTCCAACAACTTTTTGGAACACTTAAATATTTAAAGGTTTATAAAAGTAAATCAGCGAAATTATTTGAAACAATCGTTGAAAATTTTCATACAAATAATCGATTTTGCTGAAACGTACCCAAAAACTTTGATTTTTTTGGTTTCTTTGTGAAAATTGTTAAAAAATCCGGGCAATATCCGGACTTTTTTCACGATATCCGGGCAACCGGGCCGGACCGGACTTTCTCGAAATTTTGCATCAAATATCCGGGCAAACCCGGATAAATCCGGGCAATCTGGCAAGCTTACTTTAAAATAAATTGAATACTTTTTCCTGTTTGTCTTTTTTATCAACTTTCATTGATATATCTGCAGTTTTTCCCCAGAATACAATAATGCTTGGTACTTCAATTTCACTGCACACTGTTTAACCATAAGACCTTCATTTACAAAGATATTTAATAATTTTGAATATCCGCTTCAGATTTAACATTCGGTATACCCTTTCTGATCATTTTGGAGAAATAATTCTTAAAGGGTATATGTTTCATGACTAAAAAACGCGTTGCCACTTGTTTCACCGTGTGAAATGACAGGAGTTAATATCATTTTCGACATTTCCAGGTCATAATAAAAACTTATCAAAAAAAATTCTGCTTCTGCTATCAAAAGATAATGCTTCTAGAATATCAATCACAGAAAAACTTTTCAACAAAAAAGCGAATCTAAAGTCTCTTCTATGTAGCCAAAATATGTTAAACATAAACACACTTTCATGTTAAGTACGTACTTGAATTCTGTGTGAACAAACAGTGAACCTGTAAACAGTTTTTCTGTGAATGAATTTAAAAAAAAGTTGAGTTTATTTAGTCAGATTGTTTAATTGGGCTCAAAGATTTAAAGATGAAGAAATAATGTGAACATGTATGTGTACATGAGCAATTTATAATTTTTTTGTAAATGTTGAACGTTTCCACTTGCTCTAGTGTATCTTTTAACTGAAATTTTTTTCATTTTTATTGATAACTTTCACTTATGCTTCCAGAAAATCAAAAAGTTCTTTGCATTAGGCCTTAAATAAACATCAATCCTATATAATCTTTTTTAAAGGACAGGCTCTTGTGTCTGTTCATCCTCAATGGATTTTGTTGTTGCTCTGTAAATTTAAAGGCACCCGAAACATTTTCAGTTAAGCACATTTGTACATGTTCGAAAAATGTTTCTAGGGGTATTGAATTATAAAATTGTATGTAAATCTTCCCACTTTCTTTTTGCAAATGTCCGCAAAGAGTCATACCATAATTTTATATGCATCAGTACTAAATTCATATTTTCAGACAACAATTTCTGCTGAACTTAAAATAGTTTTTTTTTAATTGTTTAAATGGTATTGATTTGATCGGCAAAATATCAATCTGGGTGTCATTCATTACTATGTGCTGTACAAATGATCTAGGAATCAAGAAGAAAAAAAACACATCTAGGCTTCATATCGCTACCACATGCATTGAAATTATGCTTGGTTTAGAAATGCGCGCCCAAATATTTCAACTAATCAGTATGCTATGCCATCGTTACCATCCTCTCTTGGTGTTTGCTTGCGACGCCTTGGACGACCATGGAGACAAATAACAAATCGCCCGGCGCCCGAAGTAAAGAAAATCTCCGAAAATGGATGTCATGACTTTAATTTGATTCAAAAAACTACAAATTTAATTATAACGGACAATTGATGCCACTTTTTGTTATTTTTATTCAATATAAACCGATTCGCATGCCCACAAAATATTCTAAAAACACAAAATATTCTAAAAATAATTTCACTTGTATCTTTTGGGTAATTTTGGAGGAGTAGTACTACAAACACCGTTACAAGAGAATTTTATATAATAGATTACAATTTTCCAACCTTTTTCGTCGATTTGAATCGATTTAAAGTTTTTCATGTATCCCTTATGTTGCCAAATCCATATTAATTGAAATCTGTTTAAAAAAACAAAACTTCAAACGTCCAAAAAAGTTCTTGGTTTTTATTCTTGTTAAACAATTGAGGAAATTCATTTTTTTATTTTCCTTTAAACTTTCCTATTAACAATTCACAGTTTTGAAAATCTGACCGGGTAAATTTTTTGCAAAAACATGTACAGGAGATCATGGAGATAACTTGGGACCTTATTTGAGAGGAAATCTAGAAAAATGAAACGACCTAAGTCTTATTTTGGAAAAACGGCCAATCTACAACATTTCCTTACCAAGGGTTAATAATTTTTTAATCGTGGACTCCAATCAATTGAATACCCTGATGCCGTTCGACAGATAAAGTAAAGAACCTTTTTCTGTTTTCATTTCACATTAATTAAAAATATCATACCTACCAAAAATGTGATATCGTTTTCCAAACCTTTCAACACTGTTATTTTAATGTATAAAAATAACAAAATATTGAATTTCGAACCTTTTAACCTTAATCACATTGTGCATCGGGTAAAATTCCTCCATTTAATGGACTCGGGGAAACTGCCATAAGCTGTGAGTGCGCCGTCAAACGCTTTTCATTCGCCCTTTCAAAAGTGTGGATTGAAAAGAGGGGAAAAAAGAGGGGAAAACCTAACAACCAACAACCTAGCACCCATAAATTGCACTTGCACTTGCAGTCAAAGCTGCCGCCCTACGTGAGAAAATGGCTGACTGGCTCGCTGACCGGCCATCGGAACGAGTTCCAAAGCTTTAATTTTAAGGGGTTTTATTCCACCGATTTTCTGCTTTTTCCCTTTTCTTTTTCCCATTTTTCTATCCTTCCCGGGACATTTATTCTTCCTCTCCTCGGGCGGTCCGTTTAATGACCAATAATGAAGAAGTGTAATTTTCTGCTCTCGTGACTGCAAAACTCGTCGTTTGCCTCGGGACCTTGGCTATTAAGATATGGATCAATCGGACTGCAAAACGAGTGGCTGTTAGTTTTGTGGCATAAATGTAGGGCGAAAATCGATATTTAATAGAGGTTTAGTAATGCAAATTGTGTCATTCTCTTTTTTTAAGGAGAATCAATATCTTCAGAAGTAAATATTTTTCTTGATTCAATTGGCAACATTCGGCACTCATGTTTCAATTTGAATGATTTACATCTGAAATTTTCGATTCAAAGAAACATTTTCAAAAACCTGAATGTAATCAATGCAATTGAATGCGTTCCTAGGAAAGAAGGAGCAAATAAAAATCCGTACACATTCGCATTACCAATGATCCAGATAAAGCTCCTCGCATAAATGGGACTATGACGACGTCCATTCATTCGGTCAGGTAATGCTTCAAACTAATCCTGAAACATCCTGAACCTCAAGATAAACCGCAATCGTTAGCATCATCGGTTAGGGTTTTTCCCGAAAGCTCCCTGAACAGATACCATCAAACATTGCTCGGTCCAGGAGGAAGTAAAATTTCCTGAAGTTGGAACCGCACAGAGCCTGAAGGGGAAAAGCAAAAGGAACTTCAAACGATGCGAAACCCCTAACGATGTGAGGAATATCGTATTTATGTCACGCTCGTCCGGGTTTTGCCCGGCAGATTCCGAGAAAGGAAACATCTCGTGGTGATGCCGGGCAAAAACAACTTTGGTTGGATCGGGATCAGAGCTCTGGAGGCAGCCGGATCAGGAAAACATATCCCTACAGACAGTCAGTAGTGGGTGGACACATTCTCTCAATGTACGGTAAACCGCTGGCAACAGCCTTGGCCAATGAAAAGATCCGGAAACCGTAGAAGAATTTAAGAACCATACAGAAGCGACCCGACTTGATGACTTTCAAGAGAGAAGTGGGAAAGAAGTGGTAAGAGGGAGCCAGCTAAAAACGGAACGAAAATTCATTAAGCCAAAAGTCGGTTTGGATTCTTGTTTCACGGTCCGTTGGCGATTCGAATCCCTTAAAGTCCCCCGAATGCCCAAGTTTACCGGGACACATTCGTATACAAACCGGTCCGATGTGTGGTGGCATTACGTGTGGTCATCTTTGGGGTATATTTTGGCCATGCTGCTTCTTAGCCACACCGGCCGTTACGCTCAAATGGCAGATCGTCTCAGGGATCATCCTTATATTATTCAAAACTTTGAAGTTTTCTCTCGTATTGATGACGGCCATTCTGCGACACAGTTGTAATTTGCTGAAAAATCAATTAATCTCAATCCATATTTATGAGAAATAAAAGCGTTGTTCAATTATTTCAAATGCGATTTTATTTGTTGAAACAAAATGTAAAATTTCAGTTCATTTGGTCAGATGTAAAGGATCCCTGAAGACGTTGATAAAGAATTTAAAAAATAGATTCATAAATAACGGCTCTATAACTTAGCTAGTCAAATTGTATTTTTTGTACATTTCAGAAATCGTATGGAATTTCGGGTACAAATTCAAAGCGCAATTTTTGAATTCAGGTTCAGAATTCAGATTCAGAATGCAGATTCGCAATACAGAAAAAGGTTTAGCTTGCAAATGAATTTTACAGTCTACATAAATTGTTGAGCAATGCAAGAGATCATAAACATAACATATTGCGGATCAAACAAAAAATATCGTTTTGTCACTTGGCAAAAGTGTGCTACACTTTGAAGTAGAACTCGAATTGACTGAATTCAAGTGTTTAACTTATTTGGAAAAAAATGAACACAACGTTTGCCGTTACTTAAAAGTGCTTTACTTGTAAAACTAAGTTCAGAGTTTCTGAGATACTAATTGCCGAATATCGGTGTTTCTCGTCAAAGATTTTTTGCGGTCCTTAATGTGTTAAAATTGCTTGTCAATTCAATTTCCAGATTTGAATTGAATACAAAATTAGTTTTTTAAAAACATAATTCAGCTGAAAATCACAAATAAAAGGTAGAATTAAAGTCTTTTGTTTTATCCTCAAAACCAAAATTTTTAAAAATATCATCTACAGGATTTTCTTTATGGAATTGATTCTTGAAGGAAAATAATAACTGTTACAAAAAAAATCTTCACCTAAAAAAATTCTACATTTTTCATGTGTATCGTTAAACATTATTAACACATTAAGGACACCAAAATTTGTCGTTTTATGTTTCAGAAACCAATGAGTAAAATACTGTGTTGTGTTACATTTTGTAGAATGAGGTTGCGTTATTAGATTCATAACATATGAACTATGTTAGCATACTAGCGGCAAGCGAAAAAAAAACTAAATATCTCGTATTTGATCCGCAATTTATTGCAGTTTTTTTAAGCCAAATTTCATTCTTCAATCATTGATTTGGTTTAAGTTTGCATCAAGAAAATTTGATCCGAAAATCTGATGATTTTTATCGCTTTTTTTGGAAATTTGTTTTTTTTTCATCATTGAATTTGAAAAATATTTGGGAAGATTGAGCTTGTTTGATTTGACTTAGAATAAGTTTTTTTTTAGAAATGAAAAACTCTTCTCAAAAATGCTTGTTTTATGCCGAAATCAACTAAGTTTGATCTACCAGACTGTTAAACAAATTCAAAGATTTTTACCATAGACGTAAGCGAATTCAGCTCACCTTTTAGGTTAAAGACCAATTTTCTAAAGTTACAATTTAATACGAAAACTTTCAAGTACTTAAAAATGAAAAACTATACAGCTATATTTGTTGTGCAAAAAATCACAGATACAAATCAGTCACCAAGACCCCCCCCCCAGAGTCGGTTCTTCCTACGGCCCTGATGTATACTATGGTCATCTTGATCCTATTAATCATAAAACAACACTGGTAACATTTTAGCCCATTCGAACAACTCTAAGGTGGCCCTCAAAGACCTTCAAATTTGTATATAACTTTTCATGGAAAAGGAAACATTAAAAAAAATCGTTTTTATTTCTGGTAACATTTGAGGCACAACTTCGTACAACATTTCAATACATTTTGACGCACGTTATATAACAAAAATAGCTTTTGATCTGATTTTTTTTAGAACTATTTAATTTGAGTGAAAAATTCTAGATCCAATAGATTTAAACTCAAAACAAATTTTATCATTATTTCAAAATTGAATTAATTAAGCACCATAATATTTCCAACATCTCTGCTTGAAATGCTAATAGAATAAATTTAAACAACAATGTGTTGTAAGCGAAAAAAAATGTATTTAAACAGTAAGTTTTAATTGTAAAAAAGTTATCAAATTTTTTTTTGCAGAAGCAAAACTTACTCTCTTTTGAATAAAATCTTTAATAAAAAGAAAAAGTGTTATTCTATAATTTTGCCAAAATAACTTTGATCAATTTTTTTTGATAGATTTTATTTTTTTTTTAATATCAGAATTTAACTTCAAGAAAATGTTAAAACACTAATATCATACTCAGATTAAATTATCCTTATTTAGTTTCAGTTAGTCTTGTTTTTTTGTTTTAAGCCATCTTCCTAGTTTAAAATATCGTTTATGCACTGAAATAATTTTTAAAAAAAATCAAACTTTACATCACGAGTACAGTGTCCATTTCCCGGTTATTTTAGCGTTCCTGGGAAACGGCAAATATGGCAATTCTTTTCCCGGAAATTCCCGGAAACCAGGGAAAATTGAAAATGAAGATTTTCACATTTTAATGCATAAGATCCTTACCTATGTGTGTTTTGTAATAAGATTTTTTAGGTAGAAGTATTGCAACAAAAATCAAACTTTTTGAATGCCTCAAAAATTCAATTAAAAAATTATTAAACCCAAAAACTAACTACTTTTACCGACAAACTTGACTGATTTTTGCTGCAAAAATTGGAAAAAATTGAGATAATTTCTTACTATCCACAGAAGTTGGTTGGCTAGACTTCAAGTTATTCATCAATTGATTTCTAACTTGAAACTCGTAAATTTTCAGAAAATTTCCTTTTGTTTCAAATTATGTCATTTTTTGCCAATGATTTTGCTACTGTCAACAGTTTGCGAAACGGATGTTTTTAATGATAAGTGTTGTTAAAAAGAACATTCATATTCTTTTCGTAGTGTTTCTCTATTGAAATTGTTTGGTTTTAAAGATTCTTCGTCGTTTTTCACTTTTACATTAAGTTCTCGATCGAAAAAACATGTTTTATTAAATTCAAAGTATTAGCAGATCTAAGAAACAAAAAGCTTAAGTGTAGGCCATATATCAAGGTAGAACTATCATCTGATTTAATTTTCCAATTAAGATTGTGTGAGTTCTCAAAAATTTAGCACAATTTATTGACTTCGGAAATTCTCGGGATAATTAAGCGTTTCCCGGGATTCGAGAATTTCCGAATTTTGTGCTTTTCCAGGAAATTCCGGATAGGACACTCTTATCATGGGAGGTGCGAAAATTATTTTGATTACAAACTTCAATTGTCGTTATGAAAAGAACAGGAAAAAAAGCTATTTTCAACTGTTTCTGTCAACAATTTTCAAATAACAATATTTTTAAATATGTTGCCATGATTAAAAAAAGAGAGAAACAATATCCTGGTAATGGTGAACTTAATTTTTTCAAAAGCTCCTTACAACATATTTTGATGCAAAATATTTGGCCAAGAAATAACCAATACTATTCAAGAAAGTTTAGTATAAATATCATTCATCTTACGTCTTTAACATCGAATTGTTTATTAGACAGTTCTGAAAAAAATCGCCAATTCGGGAGCAGAAGAAAACGTATAATATTTTGAAACAGTTTTGTTTTTTTTTCTGAGTAAGGAAAGTTATCGAAAAGTTTAGTTACCTAATAAATTTTGCGAACGGAATAATTCCACTGTTTAATTTATTTTAATTTTCCAGTTGAAATTAAATGAAAAAAAAAAATCGTGTATGATAGTTACATGTCAAGTCATAATGTTGTCTTCCAATGTAGAGCAAAAATTCGAGGGGATATTCGACACAACTCAAAACGCATATCTGAGTCCAATTCGGTATTATATAATAATATTTAGATACAAATAATATTTTTAACTGTACAATCATTGAGTTTTCATAACATTGAAATAAAAATTAAAAATTTTAATGTGGCGAAACATTGAACATTTAATAAATCTGGCAAATATTTAGGTGTTTTAAGTCCTCCTCGATCACGATTTTTTTTAAACGATTGCTAATAGGCATTGCCTAAAGAAATTTTGAAGAATTATCGCGAACTCATGATTGGAATAAAGGCTGAATTATGGGTGCATCTTAACAAATTTTATATGAAACTGAAGAAACGAAAACAGCTTTATTCAAATAAAATTCAAAAATATCTTTTGTTTTGAGACTGCTTGGCTAAACTAAATTCAGCAGAAAATTAACTTTTTTTATGAAAATTATATCTTGTTTCTATCTTTGCAGCAAATATTCGATTGTTTCTGAAATTTCAAATTGCTGATGACTCAATTAATTTTGCTTTTGTATTTTCGTATTTTAAAAGTTTTTGAAAAAAATGTACGGGTTTTTTTCTGGGCAAATTTTTCTTTATTGAAAACTCTTTAAAAAAAACAATGTAAATATTTTAAAGCATTGAAAAGGTAAAATCATGGAGGGGAGGAGAAAAATCTTACTATTTTTTACAAGTGAAGAAGGGAGGCTTATGAAAATTCTTAAATCGTACTAACGTAATAAGTGATCGGCCCCATGTCACACGATTTAAGGTTGCTATAGGAGGTAGGACACATTCTATTGAGGCCGTAGTACGAATGAACGACAAACTTTCTCCCAGGACATGTTATGGTGGCTAGCTAACTGGCAAGCAGCAAACTGACCAGGCGTTAAATTTCCTGAGGTTTTTCGCTTGTCCACTTGAACTGGTCGGCCAAGGAGAGTATTTTCAAGCTCCAAGAAAAATCTCGCAAATACCTACCTTCTCTGGTGTAGTTCAATTTCATCCGAAGAATTTTTGATTGCATTTGTGCATAACACAAACCCATCCTAAATGTATGTAAACCTCGTCTACGCCTTCAAAACCAAAGAATCGAAGAATCCAGGAGAGCGACGTGTGAGAATGTGACCATCTGGTTTTGCGTGTTCTAAAAACTCTTCCCCGGACAGAAAATGGGAGATCATTATCTTATTTTTGAGTTATGGAACGGATGTGACCAGCAAACCGGCAAATTCGTTGATGCAGAACCTCAGGCAAATTGATTTTACTGGCACTGGCCTCACATTGACTTTTATGGTTCCCCGGCCCTAGCCCTTGTCGGATGGGCGTGGGTCCCCTACCAGAAAGAAGAAGATCTCGATCGGAAAATTTCCGTAAACCTCTTTGGGTACCTTGTTCCCGGGTGGCAGCTAGAAAACGAGGACGGCAAAGTTTACAAATAAAACAGATTTTTCCGAGCCGTCGGTTTCGATCGATCTCTGCATAAATTACCTCGTCCCGATAAGTAAAGCGACGGAAGCTGTGGGAAAAACGGTTTGGAATGATTTTTCTTCTTCCCAGACAGTCAGCCTCCGGAAGCCGGTACTTTGGGAATGGTGTGAAGAAGAAAACGATGCCTCAAATTCGAGCAATGTACTTAAAGCTAAGCAGATTGATGATTTCAACTGAGCTGTAAACTGGTTAGATTTGATGAAATGCTGGAAGCTATTTTAAAAACGTTAGTTTTTTTCCAATAATTTTTCGGAGCAATAAAATATAATGAAAAAAAAACTTCTTTGGTTTAGAATTTTACCCACTGCATAATCGAAAAATGGTAGCAAAACAATTTTTTTCGCAGAAGTCAATTTTCTTGTCTGTCTTATATATAACACAAATCCATGTTCTTAACACTTGTTGCAATTAAAATACCAGAAAAACTTTAATCAGACAATTTTTTTTAATGAGGTAAATGCTTTCGGCATTCATAAGATGTTAAAACGAGGTTTTATGTCACATCCTAATTTTTTTTTTAAATTTTGTCAATTACAGGTAGAAATATTATATTGAATTGAATTTGTTGAATAAAAATGTAATATAAAGTCACAAAACAACTTTTAAAATATGTTTGCGAAACATGTTTTATGTACATGAAGCGAAGGAATTGCAAAGTTTTCTTTGCTCTTGTATTTAAAAACCTATACTTGCTTGAACTTTGGTATCCGTATATTAAAATTGATACCCAAATTTTGGCATTGTACCACTTTATTCGGACGTGATGATATCAAATTTTACTTGCAGAGCATTATGACAAAATAAGATTTTGTCTTAAGGTTTTAAAAAAATATTTAAGATTAGTTGTGGGTTAAAATTTAACTAAATATTTGTCGAAATTTTGATTATTAATCAAAATCTTTAGCCTAAAAACCATTTTAACATTCAAAAGTTTATCAAAAAAAAGTTCTTAATTTTGAATAATAATAATATTTTTTAATATTTATCAGTTTTTCTAAACTTATCCTACAATCATAAGCTGATAGAAATTGAAAAATTGGATTCATCGTCTAAAATTATCCAGAATAAGTTATCAAGTTCTTTGCACCTTCAAAAATATATTTTTCATTCAAAACAATAAGTACGTCTCAAATATTGTACCACTTTATAGAACAAAATAAAACCCGTGCTTCTTTTGATTGATTTTCTGCCTCCCTCCCTGCGTTAAATCTCAAATTTAAATGAAAAAGAAGATTAAATTTTCCAGTCCACCGGATTTCTTAAATATTAATCATGGACATCATTATCCACTTTTTCGGGAGGGGACTGGTTTCATTCAAGGTTGGGTTCCTGGTTCCGGTTTTTTTCCTCTCTAGCTTACAGTAAACTGTCATTGCCGGTCGTGCTCTTCCTTCAGTGGTTTTGTCCTGATGGACTTTTCTTTTCATTAATCCCGAATCTTCCCCCACCCCCACAAAAAAATGGAACCAACCACAAGCTAAGGTTTTTCCATTCGTCCTGTTTCGTTGGAAATGGGGAGGGGGGGTGATTTCCAGGAGGGAGGGTTGTTAAAGGAAAACGGAATGAGGGGGGTATTTTGCGACCAACGGAGGGTGACAATGACGGATAAAGAGACATCTTCTGGTTGCACCAAAAATGGGACGGAATGTGATTTCCCTCTTTTCCCCTTCATAGCTTCTTAGCATCTCGCGGATGATTTTCTAGCACGTAAAGCAAAAAAAAATCTCGGGGTGGAAACTCGAGAGCAAGCATTAAAAAAAAGCGATTAAGTATTCATTCGTTCTGTTTTCTTTTATTTTTTCGTTTTTTCCCTTAGATTGCCGGGTATACTGGGACAAATGTTAGCGAAAAAAAGTACCAAGGCGGAATGAATGATCCATTCGAGGAGGGTAAGAAGCCAGGGGTTTGTGTTAATTTTTGACAATTTTGCTTTGCTAAACGGAATATAACTTACATCCGGGAAATGGCGTGTTGAATGAGCGAAAATTCGCAACTCGAGGGGAATTGTTTTTCATTATGTAAGTTTGATTATTCATGTTATCAACTTGTAATCGTAGGACAAATATTACTTCCAGGAAACATTTGTTTTGTCACTTCCTTCTGTCTTGGAGAAACAATTTAAATAACTTAATAAATTGCTGGTTTCAGCTCGCAGGTGGATTTTTTAATGGATTGAAGATGTCCTTTATTCTGTGAACAATTAAAAAATGATAAGAAAGCCTGCAGAATTTGAGTAAAGAGAAAAATTTTCAAAAGTCAAAATATGACAGATGATTTCAGATTCAGATTTCAGATTCAGATTTCAGATTCAGATTTCAGATTCAGATTTCAAATTCAGATTTCAGATTCAGATTTCAGATTCAGATTTCAGATTCAGATTTCAGATTCAGATTTCAGATTCAGATTTCAGATTCAGATTTCAGATTCAGATTTCAGATTCAGATTTCAGATTCAGATTTCAGATTCAGATTTCAGATTCAGATTTCAGATTCAGATTTCAGATTCAGATTCAGATTTCAGATTCGGATTTCAGATTCAGATTTCAGATTCAGATTTCAGATTCAGATTTCAGATTCGGATTTCAGATTCGGATTTCAGATTCGGATTTCAGATTCAGATTTCAGAGTCAGATTTCAGATTCAGATTTCAGATTCAGATTTCAGATTCAGATTACAGATTCAGATTTCAGATTCAGATTTCAGATTCAGATTTCAGATTCAGATTTCAGATTTCAGATTCAGATTTCAGATTCAGATTTCAGATTCAGATTTCAGATTCAGATTTCAGATTCAGATTTCAGATTCAGATTTCAGATTCAGATTTCAGATTCAGATTTCAGATTCAGATTTCAGATTCAGATTTCAGATTCAGATTTCAGATTCAGATTTCAGATTCAGATTCAGATTTCAGATTCAGATTTCAGATTCAGATTTCAGATTCAGATTTCAGATTCAGATTTCAGATTCAGATTTCAGATTCAGATTTCAGATTCAGATTTCAGATTCAGATTTCAGATTCAGATTTCAGATTCAGATTTCAGATTCAGATTTCAGATTCAGATTTTAGATTCAGATTTCAGATTCAGATTTCAGATTCAGATTTCAGATTCAGATTTCAGATTCAGATTTCAGATTCAGATTTCAGATTCAGATTTCAGATTCAGATTTCAGATTCAGATTTCAGATTCAGATTTCAGATTCAGATTTCAGATTCAGATTTCAGATTCAGATTTCAGATTCAGATTTCAGATTCAGATTTCAGATTCAGATTTCAGATTCAGATTTCAGATTCAGATTTCAGATTCAGATTTCAGATTCAGATTTCAGATTCAGATTTCAGATTCAGATTTCAGATTCAGATTTCAGATTCAGATTTCAGATTCAGATTTCAGATTCAGATTTCAGATTCAGATTTCAGATTCAGATTTCAGATTCAGATTTCAGATTCAGATTTCAGATTCAGATTTCAGATTCAGATTTCAGATTCAGATTTCAGATTCAGATTTCAGATTCAGATTTCAGATTCAGATTTCAGATTCAGATTTCAGATTCAGATTTCAGATTCAGATTTCAGATTCAGATTTCAGATTCAGATTTCAGATTCAGATTTCAGATTCGGATTTCAGATTCAGATTTCAGATTCAGATTTCAGATTCAGATTTCAGATTCAGATTTCAGATTTCAGATTCAGATTCAGATTTCAGATTCAGATTTCAGATTTCAGATTCAGATTCAGATTCAGATTTCAGATTCAGATTCAGATTTCAGATTCAGATTCAGATTTCAGATTCAGATTTCAGATTTCAGATTCAGATTCAGATTTCAGATTCAGATTCAGATTTCAGATTCAGATTTCAGATTCAGATTTCAGATTCAGATTTCAGATTCGGATTTCAGATTCAGATTTTTTATTTTAGATTACAGATTTCAGATTTTAGAATTCAGATTTCAGATTTCAGATTCAGATTTCAGATTCAGATTTCAGATTCAGATTTCAGATTCGGATTTCAGATTCAGATTTTTATTTTAGACTAGCTGACCCGGTAAACTTCGTTTTACCCGTTACTTAATAAATTGTTGTAAAATGTTTACAGTTTTTTTTTATCTTTTTCGTGCACGTGAATCAGTTTTAATGAAAATCGTCTTCAAGTTGTTCGAGTATTGACCCGTTTCTAGTTGATTTTGTATAGGAGCCCCCCTTCCATAAAAAATGAGAGTCTTGAAACTATTATACAAACCATCTCTGACCTGAAAAACCCTCTGATACCAAATTTCACTTCATTCCGACCGACCATTCATACGTGATGGTGTTACAAAGAAAACGTCTCCATTTTTATATATAAGAAGATGTGAAGAAGAGATAACTTTGTATGGGGATCCCCCTTTCATAAAAAGTGAGATTCTTGAAACTATTATACAAACCATCTCTGACTCGAAAAACCCTCGGATACCAAATTTCACTTCATTCCGACCGACCATTCATACGTGATGGTGTTACAAAGAAAACGCCTCCATTTTCATATATAAGAAGACGTGAAGAAGAGATAACTTTGTATGGGGATCCCCCTTTTATAAAAAGTGAAATTCTTGAAACTATTATACAAACCATCTCTGACTCGAAAAACCCTCGGATACCAAATTTCACTTCATTCCGACCGACCATTCATACGTGATGGTGTTACAAAGAAAATGTCTCCATTTTTATATATAAGATTACAGATTTCAGATTATAGATTTCAGATATCAGATTCAGATTTCAGATTTAAGATTTCAGATTCACATTCAAAAGTCAAGACTAGGTTTCAGATGTTTAAATCCTAGAGTTTTTATTCAGATTTAGATTCCGTAAACAAGTTTTCAGTTCTTCATTTTTTTTTTTGGAAAATATTACTTAAATTAAACATATATTTTAAAGCAGATTTCTTCATAAAAATATTTTCAAGGAAATTTCAATTTAAATTCAACTATCTTTAAAGTTCCAAGTTCTTGTGCAATCGATATCACCTTTAAGAAATTTTTTTCAATCTTTCATCGCACGGTTTTGATCAGGAATCAAAATTCAACCGGTCAGAAGCCGGGAAACGCAAAAAAAATACAGACAGCAGATCAGTTTTCTTCGGCTGTCGCTTCCCTTTTGTGTTTCATGCAACGAATAATCCTTTCCGGTTCAATCTAACCCTCATCTCCGGAAGTTCCCTTATCCCTGCTCCAAGTTCGCCTTCACGGCCAAGATACCTACCCAAGAAATCGCTATATTTGAGCCAGTTTTCTGCCCAGTTCTTTCATAGTAAATCAGTGTTACAGCGTGTAAAACGCAATACTTCATTGCCTGAATGGAAACAATCCAC
The DNA here is from genome assembly GCF_029784155.1 of Uranotaenia lowii. Lineage (NCBI taxonomy): Eukaryota > Metazoa > Arthropoda > Insecta > Diptera > Culicidae > Uranotaenia > Uranotaenia lowii. Next base: position 235,704,900 of record NC_073693.1, on the reverse strand, counting down.
CCTCCAGCCTTCGCCAGAAACTTCTCCCCAAACACGCCAGTCATGGGAGTTGACTGAGCGCGAACAAAAGGAGAAGGGTGAGAGTTGATCCAAATAAAAAGATACAGAAACAACTGCCATAAAATATGAAGAAAAGGAGAATGATTTTTAAACAACAAGGCAAAAGTTCCTCCTCCCAAAGGAACCGGGACAAGGATCCCTTTTCCGGTTCTGCCCCTGTCTGTCGTCCTTTCGGTTTGGATCGGATTCGGTTCAGGGGGTGTCCCAAATCTTGCTCGGTTCAACACATTTTGCCGGGGCTTAAGTCGGCCCCGAAATAGGAAGTGAGGAACTTGAGGATCCCTGATTTCCACGGGTGATACCGGGAAAGGGATTAAGCGGATTGTTCACGGAACCGAACCTGATTTCTGATAACCGGAGTCGGTTATCGGTGGACTGAAAATTTGCCAAAACTGTTGATTCGGCTTTAAAGTGTTTGGAGGATTTATTATTTTGCAGTGGTATTTGAATTTAGAAAAGTGATTTGAGCATCCAATCAACAGTCATAAATATAAATATTCAATTGACTTGCCTTTATGTTCAACTGAATGATTGTCTATTACGAAAATGAACTCACTTCACGTAAGTATAAGTTGAAAATAAATACTTGCACATCATGCCAAGAACATTACTCTAGAGAGTAAAACAATTTAATTCCGACGACTTCCTCTGAAGACTCACAAAGGCGCCTTGACTCATTTATTTATTCCGAAGCTGCTTACTAAAATCAGCAACAACACCAATGAGGCCATTATTTCACAGGATCTGAGTCAGTATTCGACGTCTAAGGCCAAATTTTTTCAGCACGTATCCCTGCCGGAAAAATCCGGAAAATTTTGTATAAAAACCGGGAAAACCCCGGGCAATTGATTTCAAAATTGACGACCAAAAATCCGGTCAATATCCGGGCAAATTTTATCAAAACCCTGAAAAACTCTACAGAAATCAGGAAAAAAATTAAAAATTATTGTTATAAAATTTGCTCCAAAATTTTCTTTTTTGAGGCATAAATAAAAAAGTTTTATAACACAAGGGGTTGAAATTCAAATTTAGTGAGCAAGAATAACACCACAAAAACGCTCAATGAATTTGGAAATTGATACCCAAAACTATCTTCCTACCTATTAAAACCATCACACAAGATTACAAAATGCTATATAACAAAGGAAGAATGAAAATGAAGATTAATCAACGTGATAATCGTTCGTTCTTTAAGTTCAACACATACATTTTTTACTCATTTTTTCTATGATTAGCTCATTTTAAACATTAAATTTTCTTGCATATGATATTCACCGATAATGCCGAAAAAATTACTAACATTTACAAATAATTTCCAAAAAAAATGTTAATAAATAAACAAATACAAAATACAAAACACGTTTAAAAAATAACATCAGAATTTTGAAGATAAAAAAAATTATTTAAAAAACCAAATCCCTATGTTTAGTCCTAATATGAAGTCAGAAAAAAAACAATTAAAAAAAAATTAAGTTGAGAATCGTTAAACAACATCAGAATTAAAAAATCGGTTGAAGATTTTCATTCTTATTTATTTTGTTTATTCAGGATTTAACAATCAACCCATTTACCCATTAATATTGTTAAATCCTGAATTAGGGAGAGGGAATTTGGAAAAAGATCAAATCTTGAGTTCAAGTGAGAATTCTTGATAGAACAACTTTGAACTGAAGGAAAATAAACCAAGCACACTTTTAGAATCGAAAAAAAAAAATTTTTATATCAAATTTTTCCAGCTATCAAAATGAAAGGCTTTTATTTATTATTATAATTTTTTTTTATTTTCATTAATCGTATTCGTTTATTTCATCACTGAAAACTTTTAGTGAACATGTATGTTTTTGAAAATTGGAAATGAAATTTAAAAAACAATAAAAAACTGTTAAAAAAAACAAAATTTGAAACTTAAAAAAAATTATATCAAGAAACCATTTGTTTCGGCAGTGTGGACTTTATTTTGGGCTTAGGTAAAATTCCAAACTTCGGATTCGTAGAATGTTTAAGAACACAAACTTTACTTAAGCAATTCTCTGTATTACTCTTTACACGTCTTGAAGCGATAGCATATAACACGCGCCGAATCTTAAATGCAACTGACTGGTCACGCTGTGCGAGGCTGTATTTATACGCATTTCGAACCTTCTGGAATGTTCCAAGAACACGCAAGCTTATAATAAAATGGATGGTTCTGGAACCTTCTAACATTGTGAATTATGTGGAACCAAACAGAACTTCCAGAACATTCCAAAGCACGTAAGGGTTACATATACTAGAACTTCTAGAATATTCTAGAAGTAAATAAATCTTCAAGCATATGACAATTGGTTTGAACACCATTACAGATCAAAATCAAACTTTTAAGTCAATTCTTTGGATAATTTTTCGCACTTTTCATAGATAAATCATGAATTATTATCGAGTCAAAAAAGGAGACAAAAAAGAATAAAAATAAAGCACAAAAGATTTATATTTTGAAACAAGGCCGTAGGAAGAACTGCCTATTGAGAAAGGGGGGTGGTTGGGTTTGTTGAAAATATGTTTCCTATAACATTCTTGCTTGAAAGATGCATACATAAAGAATAGCAAAAAACTGTGATTCTAAGAGTGCCTCATATTTTCAGTAGTTTCTTCAATATAAATAATGTTGAACAACAAACCAAAAAAATATATTTCCAGCTGAATTTTTCATTTTGAACCTGTTTAAAGAGCGTTTCATAGCTAAATTCTTAACCAGAAATCTCTTGTTTCAATATTGAATCTATGACTTTCTATATGAACTCTTTCTTCAATAATTTATTCGTTATTCTACAAGTGAAGCTGAATGAAATTTCTTAATGATGAATCTCGGATATTTCAGTTCTGGATCACCATTATTGAGTTTTTAAAGGTCCATATCTCCATAAAAATTAAGAGTAAAAATTTCAAATCCAAATCTTAAAAATGGTTTTTTAATTTGATTTTTTTTTTTTTTGAATATTCTTTAATGATAAGTTTTGAACGAGGAAAATAAATCAAATTTTGGTTCTGAATATAAAACCAAGATTCAAATAAAGATTTTGTCCCAATGATGAATCAAACAGAATCAAGAATAAAATACTGGAGAATATTCCACAATCCGGTCACAAGCAAGAAATTTTGATTTTTATAAAAAATAAATTTAAGCAGAACATCGTAAATGATTCAAAACTTCGGTCAAACGAATATTCGGTGGAATATTGTGTTGAGTTTTCTATAGAAATACAAAAGCGATAATTCCATTTTTCATCGATTTCTTTCATTTAATTGCTCCTCATGTTTTTGAGTCGATTATTTCCAACCAGATGTATAATACATCAGATCTTCTAGTAGGTGTCTCTTTGATTTCCAAAATATTATCATTTGCTGAAAGCTTATCGGATGACTTGTCGCTTCTAGGACGTTTATCACCAAAGAGATTGGGTCCCAGTAAAATCTCATAACAGGTGAAATTGCTTATTTGATATCAAATTAGATGACGTTCGAGTTCAATCAAGATGTCTTCGGAATAGTTGACGAAACCACACGTATTAACACGGTAGAATCAGAACGATTTTATGAAAAACTTGTTAAAAGTTTGAATAGAAAACAGGCATTATTTTCAAATAAGAAGAAAAAAAAAAAGAAAATTGCTTGAAATTTAAAGTTTTCATCGAGTTCCATCTCGCTAAAATCGTATTTAAGGATTGAACAAAAATTGATTTTTATTTTCAAATTTTTTTTAAAAATTCGTTTTGTAAACTGAAATAAAAAATTATCAAAAAGAATTTGGAATTTATGTTTCATTTAGCAAATACTCTAAATAAACCCGAATAAAATACGGAAAATAAAAAAAAATATCTGGCTATCCCGGTCAAATAAGACTTTTCTCGAATTCTTTTTTGAATTTATGGGCAAGCCTGGACTTTTCAAGAAAACTTGGAATAAACGTCTGTTATTGTATAAATTAAAAAAAAAACTCAGCTCAATTGCTCGGTGACCTGAATATTCGGCTAAACGGTTTTTGGTGGTATTCTAATAGCAATCAATTTCAGAATATTAAATTTGAAATGAGATTATACTCACTTCATTGTGTTTTTAAGTTTCATATTCCTTATCCAGTTTTAAATCTATTATTTTCGGTTCGAATCATCCTTAGAAAATTTAAATAATACCTGTTTTGAAATCATCGTTCAAAATTTGGTTTTGCATTTTATTAAAAGTTTTGTTCAAGATCTTCAAAACTCACACGCCATTCAATATTTACATGATAATTTTCCCTGAATTTTGTTTAATATTCAGATTAGAAGTTTTTGAACATGATTCTTATACACAATTCATAACAACACTTCAGCTTCTGATTTAAACTGGTGATTCAGAATTAAAAAAAATTGAGAATTAGATGTAACAAAATTCATATTCTTATTCAGATTTGCAAGTCTGAATAAAATCATATAATTTGAATATCAATCAAGATTGAATCCTAAGTGATCAAAATTGAAATAATACATTCATGATAGCGCGCTCTAAAACAAATTACAATTTTATGCTCTTATTTGAAATTCTAATTTGAAATCGTATTCAAATGCAAAAATTGATTCATAATTCACTTTTTGAATTCAGATTCAGAATTTAGATTCACAATCAATATACAAAACGGATTAAGATTCACCTCGTAAATGAGTTCACTATCAAAAATAAATGATCAAGATGTCAGGGATCGCAGTCTTTCGCAGACAATTTCAAAATATTTGCAATAAATCAACTGAAAATAACAAATATAAAGAGAAATTTGAATTTGTTTTGCATGTCTTGTTTAATAAAATATCTTGAGATGAGTTAATAAATCCATAGGATTTTTAATCAAAAATATTTGCTTAAAAGGCATGTAAGCTTCTTTTAAACAAATTGCAGGGAATTCCATATTTTTTGTTGTATTGTTTCACATAAATAATATTGCAGCTTTTTTCAAGATTCAATTTCATACTAAAATCTTGAATGTGAATCGAGTGTCCGAGAATCAGATCTAAACTGCAAAGTTTTTACGAACATATTTGTTAACCTTTTGAAAATTTGATTAATTTTCCTTAATGGTTGAAATATTTTAATGTGCATAAGTGTTAAATAGATTTGATTTGAACAAAGATTTATAAGATTCATTTTCTCTAATCAGTAAAGTGCTCTAATCAGAGGAAATAATTGCCCAAATGACAGTTTTGAATAAATTTATTGAAGTCGAGCAATTTTGATTCAATCGAAAATGTTATAAACAAAATATGAAAAAAAAAACTTAATTTTGCCACAGAGGAAGATTAAGAGAAGAAGAAACTTAACTCAAAATTCAAGATTTGGCACTTATCTTCTTCCAATTGTGAGGGCTTCTATTCAGCTAAATTTTCCAGATTTTCGAACAAGGTTAAAGAATGCAACACTCAAGGAAAGTAAGCTTCCTATTTTGTCCTTTTTTATCCTTTGGACACTAAAGAATTCCTTATACAAATGTAACTTTTCCTTTGAAAAGTTTAAGGAATTTTTTTTCAAAATTTTCTTACCATTAATGTGAACGACCTTAAAACCGAACAATCAAACAATATTAAAAAAATCTTTATGCATTGTATTGATTTAGAAATAAAAACCATAGAAAATATAGGTCATCTAAACCCCCACCTTACCCCCCCCCCCTCCCTCATGAGGCGGTTCTTCCTAGGGTTCTTATATTATTATTATTCGTTGTTGACTACATCCGATTCTGGCAGATGTGCCAAAATCGAACGGTTTTAGAAACAACAGTTCCTTATAATTTTGGCTATAAAAAGACCACGATAATCTATAAAAATAGCATGTGTTAACGCTCTTTTATGAAAAAAGAACACAACAACAAAATCAAATATTAAAAAAAAGTGCTCAAAGATGAAAGAAATTTTGAAAAAATCAAAAAATTCAACAAAAAGACTTTACTTACATGCATTAACGTTTGAAAGCAATTCACAAAATTTCTAAAAATGTATAAAAAATGACCAAACACAACATCTTAAAAGACTATTTTCTCGGAACCTGTTTTAGGCACATAAACCCACTTGGCTCCAAGGGCCTCAAATAAAAAAATATTTATAATAAAGTTCATAGTTTATCAAACAAAAGGGTTTAAGAATGTAGAGCAGAACATTTAAAAGAACAAAAAAACATTAAAAAACTATGAAAAACTATTACTACGAGTATCTGTATCTGTACTGTCGAGTACGAGTATCTGCAACATACCTAACTAAAATGTTGTTACTACGTAAAACTGAGATTTCATGAATGTTTTGTTAAGTTAAAACGCTTGTTTTTTTATTTTAAAGTTGTATACACTTCTAAAGAAAAATGCTTCTTAAGAATGAGGTAGAGGTTTTGGAAAAAAAGATGCTGATTTGATTGCTTCAGTATGTAGAGTTGCGATTTAAAATTTACCTTAAAAATTTTTTATGATTTTCAACGTCATATTTGTCGTAAAATTGAAGGTCCAGAATACAGACACTATTTATAGTGAAGAGAAAATTTTCTGACAAGTTTGCAAACACCTTTCTGGATCCAGTAGTTTCCTATCACTGTGGTAATTTTATTTCATGAAATATAAATTAAATTTAAAAAAAAATCTCCTTAGGGGGGAGGAAGTGTTGTTGGTTTCAAACCCCTAAAACCAACCCCGTTCGCACGGTCTTGGGAACATCTGTATGTCCATGGACAACTATATTTAATCTCATAAGAGACCCAAGAGCCACCTCAACTAACTAACAACATGTAACAACAACATGTCATCAACATTTAAGCTGCTTCGACTCATTAATGAGATATTCGTAAACCTTCTATGTTTTTGCTTTGCTTATTTTTGACTTACATCTATTAACTTCCGCTACTAACGACTCAGGCCTAAATTCAACGGTAAACAAGTTTAAGTCACGTTCAGTCGATGCAGACCTTACTGCAATGGGGGGTATGTCTTTTGAAAAACAATCAATTGAACTAACATCTTTGCTAGTGCCTAGTGAAGTATTGCTTGAAAAGCAGTCATGCAATACATCGACAGGCACCAGCAGTGATGTCAGATGAATTTATGGTTTTAAATGCCGATTGACTTATCCAAATTCAACAGCTTATAACTAAGTTTCCCAATAAGATATGAAGCTACGGTCTTCAAGAAGGTTGTTCAGCGGAAAGTTTTATTTGAAGAATAAATAAATTAGCCCTAATTCTATCAATAGAATCCAGAAGAGAAAAAAAAAATGATGTTGATTTTCCAGAATTAAATATTCAATTTCCTAATGAAACATAATTGTTCAAATTGACTCATGTAAACGTTTCTTTAAAATGTTGCGATAAATCAAGTGGGAGTTTTGAACCAAAACAAAGCTTTTAAGACTCCAAAGTTTGAGAAATTCAAAAATCACCAACATCGACTCAGTCTAGAACAGCAGTTGCTTGAGTGATAAACTTTTTAAAATTCATCAAATAAATTTTTTTTGAAATGATTTTGTAGAAATTTACAGATAAACAAAACTGTAAACCTTTACTTATAAAATTGTTCATTCAAACAGAAATTCACCGTAGGAACCTCACTTGAATCTTTAAAATAAAGTTCCTTTGAAATTGAAATTTCTCCACTTTCCGGTGAATGAAAAACGTCCACCGCTCAGAAATTGGCCCTGGTTAGTTATTCCAGTCATCTTTTCCTTCCACGGTTCGTTCGTTCAACCGGTAAGGTTAAAATCTTCTCGAAATCATTAAAGAATTAGTTCAACAGGGTGCTTCGGAAGGTTTCCCTATAAGGTCGGAATGAGCCATGAATGGCGGCAGGCGGAGGTGGATTTTGATCAATGCGGAAATGACCGAACCATTTTGTGGAACGATGGAGCAGGGAAATTGTACCCGGGGAAAATCCACCGTATCCCTCATTGACGCGCTCGTGCTGGTTTCGTTGTTGATGAAGAGAGAATGAAAGATTTACACAAAACCTGGTCCTGGATGTTTTTATCTGTAAGAGGGGGAGAAAAACGCCAGCACAAATGGGATAAAAACCGCACTGGGGCTGGATTTCCTCTGCTCAAGCCTCCCAAGATCGTGAAGATTTTTTGCTATGTTTATGCTCCATCGGGACACGTTCGCCAGTTTTTGCTCCAAGGAGGGATAAAAAACCGCATTCTGTTCGCAGCAGCAGCAGCAGCAGTTTTTTCTTCCCTGCTGTGATGTTGTTAATATTTCATTTCCATTATCGTGCTCTTGGGGTGGGAGTATTTTTCCATGGCAGTATCATGCTTTGTTTTTTTTTTTGCGGATGTTTTTCTAAGTTGTGCTGCAGTAATCGATCCTCTAGTAAAAACATGAGATACAGACAGGAAAACGACTTTCTTAGCCGTGAACTTCTGGATTCATCTCAGAGGAGGAAGACGGATGTTGGCCTAAAGTTTTGGTTGAGCTCTTAGAAGCTTAAACGATTGATAGGTTGAACATTTGACAGCGCCCCTGGACACGAATAGAATCAATATTTTGAGTCGATTGAAAACTTTAAACCTTCAACACAAGAAATTTTGAACAACACGAAGGACCAATATCGTGATACAATATTAAAAAAATTTCAACCTTAATGAATTCCGTTCAACCTTTCCAAAACCTTTCCTTGTCCGTTGTATCGCCATTTTCACCAATCTTTTGATGAATCAGTCTTCAGGTAAACGGAAGGACCGAGCCATTCCTCCAAGCTCATACAAGAATGCTAACCGGGCAGGAAATCCAAATCGAACAAAAACGTGAGATTCTGTTTAACTTTCGGAGGAACATTTCCGGGTCCGGGTTGATTGAAAAGAGGGATTCCGTCCATCGTGTTGTTGTCGTTAGTGCGCCTCGTTGGGGATACCTTAGCAGCCGGGAGATGAGAAGTGAATAATAATAACCTCAGCCAGTCAGCCAGCAGCATCATCAAAAGTTGATTGGTGGATGGACGAGATGAACGAAAAGGACCAAGACCAGGAGGCGGATGACGTTGGTGGTGGTGTTGTCGATAGCTTTCCGGCGACAGGAAATTGACGTACATCAAGCACACAGGAAAGGATTAAGATCGAGATCCATCTACCTTTAGCTGGCACAATCTTCCATGCCACTCCAAAAGCGAAGGCTCTTTTGCCTTTTGGATTGAACATTCCGTGAAAAAAAGTGGAAGCCCCTTCGTGATTGAAAAAGGGTACGTTGCGAGACAGAGTTGTTATTAGGATTAGCGTTTGAATTTAAAGATACATTTAGGAAATCACTTTTGGAAGAATAGCCTGTTATGAATTTTTAATCTGAAACCGAAAACCAACTGCACAGTGTCAACGTTCCGTAGGTATTTACCATTGAGGATCTCTGAGACTAAAATTGTTCCCTATTTAAACATAAGTAGGTCAGTTGATAAACTCTATGGATCCTTCTACGAGGCTCAGATTGTATAGCATTTTGTAATCATATGTTCTGGCAAGTGTCAAAATTTTGTTTCTGCGACAAAACTTAATTTTAAACAAGCTGTTTGCAAAACCGTAAGTTGATATGATTGACACATGAAAAAAATTTAAGGTGAATGAGGTGTACCTCAAGCTAAAAGGTGAATTAATGTGCATCCTAAAATCAGACTCTACTCCAATAATGAACTTCCTTGGAGGTGGAATTATCGGTAGGAGATTCTATGCCGGAACGGCATTAACAAGCTTTCTATTAACTGGCATTGACCTCCCAGCGCAACCGCATTGCATATGTCTAAAAAAACAAATAAAACAAATCCCTTATCCTATGCCAAGAAAAAGCAGGATGGAAACAATAAGCCAGCAAGGATATTGTCGAATGATGTACCGAGCATTGTGTGTACACTGAACCTTAGAAATAGCCAAGCCTGAGAACTTTCCCCCCCAACCCGAATGAAACTCTCTCTCTACAGGTTTGATTATTAACGGCTAAGACCAAAATTATGCTCTATTATGAGAACTCATCCCCTAAAATCTGATACTGCAATAAAATGGAAACCAAAATAAAAAAAATTATTGCAGGTACGGAAATCAAACCCATACCTGCAGTGGCACTAAGATTATCATCTTAGGATGCTAACCACTCAACCATCGAAGAGTTGTTGGGAGAGGCAACTACATCATGCAATATGCCAGGCTTTCTGCGAATCAAGCGGGAATAAAAAAAAAATCCCCAAAAAAATAGTTCTCCGCTTTGAACTTACCCCGCAAACCAGAATCTGCCACGATGGAGATAAAAGAATCAGATTTGTTTACAGCAAGAACCTCCAAAAAAGAAACAGTTCTGCGCATGACGGACAAGTTTGGCGTTTTGACAAGCTGTGATATTTTGCATAAACTTGAGTTGTCAAGATTGAACTCAGGTTTGAGGGGTGGGAGTTCTCAAGATTGGGTATTTTTGATTTACAGAGTATGAAAACCGGCATTAGAAAAAAAAAATTATTTGTTTCCAACGGACAGCATATAAACCACCAGCCACGTTGAGCTTTGCGTGTGTTTGTAAACCGGCCGGCAGCAGAAAACAGTTCTAGTTTCCCATTCCCCTCACATTCTTATCTCTTTCTTCTTAAAGACATACATAAGAAGATAAAAACAAAAAAACACCGGCCAAACGGCAGTCGGCCAGAGTGCGTTTTTTTGGTAATCGGTGGTGGCAGAACGACCATGACAATAAACTTTCATTTGCTAACCGAGTCAATTGCTACCCTGGGTAAGATATCGGGCTGGCAAGCCGAGATGAGATCTGGCAGTGAGTTCGATTTTCAGTATATATTTTTTTGGGATGAATTATCTTATAGGATGAAAATCCCGTAAAATGTTTATCTTGTTTCGCTTGAATGTAGTGCTTAGAAGTTCGAGACTTCATGTACCAATCATATCATCTTTGGAACCGTGCACTTTTAAGCGCATTTTTGGCACAGCGATTTACTAAACGGGCATTGGATTTTTGCATCTCTTCTATGGGTGTCGAATACTTTTTAGATTCAATGCCTCGTCTCCCCATGTTCCAAATGAGGCTGGGACAAATATCGATTTCTTCTTTTGTCGCCCCCCTCCCCCACGCCTTTGAAATTTTCAAAAAACCCGAAGGGGGAAGTAACTATAGTTTGATGTATTTTATGTAAATTTCGAAAAAAAAATCAAGTATTCGAAAGATTACAAGAGCCAAAAACAAATTTTTGGAAGATAAGGGTTATTTCACCTTTTGTTTTCTTGATTTTATTGAATTTTTCGAAAAATAACTTGATTTGTAGGTTTTGTGCAATGATATAGTTAACAATATTGTTGCATACAAGATTTCGTGCAATTTGTTTCAATTTATTTGTTTTTTGCATACTATTTTTATATTAAATTAGTTTCAGAATTCGAAATTCAATTTATTTTTACATCTGGTGTGCAATTTTATGTATGGGAGAGTGAGGAATCATGGGCCATTTTTTTCTATGTTCCATAACTTTTTTATTAAAAAAGTTAAAATAAAAACAAAAAATGGCCTGGTTTTCTACATTTTAAAGGTATCATGAGGCAATTATGAGTTGACCCAAAACTGTAATTTCAAAATGCATTTGACATTTAAAGCCAGATGATAAAATAAAAAAGATCGAAAAGGTGATCGAACAGATTCCAAAACATGGCTCGCAAACGTTTCGGCAAAAGTTCTGAATGTGTAAAAAACATGAATTATAGGTGACCCAAGATGTGTGGCCCACGATTCCCCACAAGCTATGATTTACAAATTGGTTGCGTTTGTTTGACTTATTTATGTTTTGTCAAAAACTCCTTTTCCACGTGAGAAAACATGACAAAACTAAGATCATAAGCATATGAGCATATTTTTGTAATGAACTTTAGGTTCCCCATCGAAGCAATTAGCGGGTGCTTGTTTAATTATGTAAGTAAATTTCTTAAGTTTTTTTAAGCTTGATAATTAAAAGAAGCATATGATGCCTATTTAAGTCAACAACATATAGAAAAATAATCGAACATAAAGCAACGACGATGACAGCTGGATTGAGATTTTTTTTATCTCAACACACATCTGAGATATTCAGAGTGGCCCACGTTACCCCATTCTTCCCTATTCTATTTATGTGCAACCAGATTTTTATGTCCATAGCTTTTAATTTTGGTTTTATTCTTAATTTCAATTCGCATTCATTTTCTAGTGTTTCGAAAGTATTGACTTTAGTCTTTTTGTTTAGAACAAGCATATTTTGATTTTTTTTTTACAACTTATCGAAACAAACATTGATTCGATACTTGATTCTTACTCATTTTTAATCGTATTAGTATTTTTATTTTGAGTTTCTGTGATGTTCATGAGTAAGAATATGCTTTTTGAAGCAATTTACTGATTTATTGTGCAATTTTGGTTTTATAACTAATTCTAGCAAAATTTGAACTTGAAATAAAGTTGAGAAAATTCTATTCGCAGTCCTGCACCGAATGTTGTGTGCAATTCATTGATGAAAAGCGAACTTTATGACACCTGTTTTAAAAACAGTGTTGAAAACTAATTCTTTTCACTGTTTGTTTTTGCTTGAAATACTTTATATAATTTGTTGTTTAACTCGATTTTTCTGCACACCTTTTTAAAGTATTGTACGACTTGTTCAGATTTTTTTTCTGTTTTCTGATTGAGCAATAAACCCCTTTGTTCTTAAATTTGGTTCATTTTATGTTTAAAGAGCTTATATTTTTTTAAAAAAATCTACCCTAAGTACGTTTATTCACATGAAGAGATTACCATGCAAAGTTTCTCAGGCTCTGTTCATAGATCTTTTTTTCTAGTAGAAATCCAGTTCTTTATTTTCAGTAGGAATTCCATCTCATTCTGAACTGAATGTAGACCTAAGTCAAAAGACCTGACTGGATAGACGACTTTTCGGTATACATAAAAAGTGAACAATCCGTTTCTGTGCCCGGTTGCTTATCACCGGAACTTTGGAATGATCATTGAAGTGTGGCATCTCTCCCCTATTTAAGCCGCCTTGAAAAAACAAGCTTTCGTAAATTAGCCAATGGCTGAAAGTCTCTCTAATAAAGACAAAAAAAAGCTTTTGTAATGACTGAAAATAAACAACGGAAGACTCTAGAAATGAGCAACTTTGGGCGGATTAATTAGCACCATCGATGCCCATTGATGGACTCCGTGAGCCGATTCCCTCGATGATGATGATGCAATGCCAATTGAAAGCAACAACGGTTAAATCCTGATTTCATTTCCTCCCCGAACGGCAAATTCACTCGAAATGCACGTAACTCCCGTTGTAGGTTTCTCAGCCAGGCCAAGTCAATCCACGGCAATCCAAAATCCCACCCACCTACTCACTAACTCACTCACTCAGCCACCCAGCCAGTGGCTTGTTTACTTCGAATGATTCATGGCGACCGTCCGTTCCTCGACTGCGCTTTTGATGCTCCTGGTGCTTTTGGTTTCTGTTCTGGTTGTTTTTGTTTTTATTCCTCCACAAACGTTCCAAACTCTTCCATAACGTCGTCGTCGTCGTCCCAGCTGGTTTGAAGCAATTCCTATAAATAATACAGACATTCGGGTTCTGGCAAAAGGGGTGTCCCTCTAAGTTCCGGTTCCGGGCACACCACAACCAGAAAGTGAATGTGTGATTCTCGAAAAAAACCGACAAATCTAAAGTAAGCGCTACTAGTGAAGACAAACGCCCGAAAAAAATCCCGGAATCGCATGACTCGATTGCTGCTCGTTGCCAAACTTCCTGGAATCAAGTTTTGAAGGATATTCATCGGTTCAATATTCAACGGTTTAGAAAGATTTTCTTGAGTAGTTGTCTTAGAAGTGGTTTCGAATTTATTTATATCACTAAGATTGATAGAATCGGTATGAAATTGGCTTACTGGTGGATACAAGTTTTTTTGCGGAAATCTTGAGTTAATAATCCTACTCAAAATCCTGTGCAAAAAGTTGACAAAAAGTTCGAAATTCGTCGAAAATTCAGTGTTACGTATTTTTACAATTTAAAAATGCAGAAATGTGCCAAATTTCGTCAACTTTTCAATCCTTTTTTTTAACTTATCTTATGAGACTCGATCAATGTCAACGTTTCATACACTAAAAAAAACGGTTTTACACCACTTTTTTACATTTTTTGTGGTCATGATGTTAAAAAATTAAAAAAAAAATTTTTGTGCAACGTATAATTTCAAACTTCTGCTTTTTTGGCCAGTAAGTGAAATATTTCTTGAGCATTCCATAGGTGATCTACAGTCTTATTTCCGAAGCGTGTTTTTTTCGGATTTTTCTTTTTCTTATAGGTGAAAAATATCTGGATAATATGTATGAGTTACATCACTATAAATTTAAAAAAAAAGGGTAGAGAAACAAGAGAAATATATTGGTTTTAGTCAGGAATGTCAAATTGACACTCCAGGAACTGTAACGGGTAAAAATTTCAGGGACGGATGAGGGTTAATTGTTATAATTTAATTTATATACTTTATTTTAAAATGAGTTTTTTTCTTGAATGAGCACATTTTGCAGTTCATTATATTGATGCAATCATTAAAAAACTATACAAAAAACAGTACAAGTTCAAAAAAGTATGGTATAATTTTAATCTCGTAAAATTAAAGGAAAGGTTGATGAAGTCTAAGTCATAGATATTTTTTTCAAATTTTTAATTTTTTAAAGAAGATGGAAGTTAACTTTGGAATCCTATTCCAATCAATCATAATTATTTTACAGCATGAGTGTAGGAAAAGGGGAGAGGTGTAGTTTAAGGGTCCAAAAATTTCAAGAAAATGTTCTTCTCTTAACTCAAAATTTAAAATTTTTTATAATTTTTTTATGAGAGACTTATGAGAATCGAATGTAACAATCTCGGCTCAAAACTAAAGCAAAAACCTCGAAATCTTCTTGATGGTCCACGATTCCTCTGTAGTTTTCCAAAAAAAATTTCACTTGTTGATAGATCTTCAAAGACTGTACTCAAAATACGCTATCAAAAGTTATTCATCAAATAAGTTGGTGCATGAATTTTAGTTTAAGTTCTGGGTCTCAAGTATTGAAATTTCAATAAGATTAGACTCACAAAGGTTGCCTAATTGTCCGTATATTGCTCGAATGTTTTCATTTTATTTGCAAAATCAATGAACAATTTAAATTGCGCGTTCAGAGCTAAGAATTATGTGTCCAAAAATATTTTTGAGCAAGTTTTATATAAATTAAACTGGCGATAAAAAAAAACCATCTTTCGAGTTATTTATGCGAAAAACCAATTAATTGGAATAAATTGCACGAAAGCTTGTAAGCAACAAAATTGCATACTATATCATTGCACAAAACCTATAAATAAAGTAATTTTGCATAGAAAAATTCAATAAAAACAAGAATACAAAAGATGAAATAACTTCCATCTTCCACAATTTGTTTTTTGGTCTTGTAATCTTTCGGAAATTTGATTTTTCCTGCGAAATTCACATAAAATACTGAAATTTTTATTTACTCCCCCCCTTCGAGATTTTTAGAAATTTCGAAGGGGGGAGGGTGACAAATAAAGAAGAAATTGTCATTTGTTCCAGCCTTTTATGAATGGTAAAATTTTGGTTGATGAAAAAACTTGTACTTAATCTTATGGATTAGGGAAATTTAGCTGGAAATATGTATATTTTACTGGTTTGTTGTTCAACATAATTTCTCTTGAAGGTACTTCAAAACCAAAGATTAAAAGTGAAATCTGAATGCATCGAGATAACAAGAGTTGAATCTAAATCTGATGTGCACCCCAAACCTGATCTATTACGGTTATTCTTTAATGTTTGATACATTTTCACCAAAAAAATTGTTCAAATGAAGCCTTCAATTTTAGGACCTATTTTCGAAAGTAATGATATTATATGAACAGCTTTGACTAAAATACAACTTTAACTTTAAAAATGAGATACTCTTAGTATCTTTTCTAAAACTATTCTTTATCTCAGCATTTTTCAAGCAAAAATGTTACAAGAAAAATGTTGTCATCAAACCAACCCACCCCCCCCCCCCCCCATTATGAGGCAGTTCTTCCTACGGCCCTGTTTTACAGTATGATATTTTTCCAAACTTATTTAAAAAAAATTATACATGATAGCAAAAATAGCTTTGTTCCTAACTTTATTTTATAATTGTGAATTTTAATAAATAAATATAAACAAATTTTAAGAAAAATTAAGTGTTTAACTTACTTCAGCCATAGGCAGAGTATTCTGAATTTCTCAGCAAGAAAAAGCAAAATTATTTAAACCTTTAAAAAGATATTTGCAAAAAAAAAGAACATTTTGAAAGTGAAAAGAAGATCCAGTATCTTTAATCATAAATTTGGTGGTTCGAAAAATATTGTAAAAATTTCTTTTCTGACATAAAGCACGGTTTTTTTGTAACCCAGCAAACTGAAAAAATTAAAATACCTTTACTGTTTAAATTTGTGCGAATTATTGTAAGTTTATATTGGTTCCCAATAAAAAAGTGCAAAAATATATACAGATCAATCCGATTCAAGTTTTTTTTCGTAAAATCATGGTATCTTTTGACTATTAAATTCTGTTGACTCTGTTTTCTCGCAAGAAATGAAGAAATTAAAATGTTTATCATTTCATCCGAACAATTTAAGCCTCTGAATTTTCTTGTTAAAATAATATTTCCGAAAATTTGACATAAAAGCTGAAAGTTTTCCTAGATTTTTCATTAAAAAAGAATGCTCTGTTTGGGATATTATAATTATTTTTTGCTTCTCCTACCACTTTGCTGTCTTGAGCAATATTGTATTCGAAGAGTTTTCCAGTAAACTGCATATAATGGAATTTCAATTGCATCGCGTGAGCCAAAAATATTCAAGATAAACAAAAAAACAACATTCTCTGAAAAATTTTACGCGGTTTAAAATTCTTCAGGGCTTCTCAATCCAAATTTTAAAATTCTGTAGCATGTTTTGACTCAAAAAAAAGCTTTTTAGATCAGAAGTGATTTGAAATTCTATAAAAAAAAACGGATATCAATACACTCTTCTATAAAATTGACATTTCACACAGTTTCAATCGAAAAAAATTATAATCAGAAACTTTCCTTCTTCAGAAACAGGATTCAATCAATGTCTTGAATTTATTTTAAGCAAGTTGAAAACAACATTGAAACGTTATTTGATTTGAAGTAAGTGGTTTAAATTTATAAACTATCTGAACCATTTACGTTTGTTAGAACACAGTTTTTTCGGGAACCCAAATAAACAAAATGCTGATGTTGTCTAAAATATAAATTTGAATAAAAGTTGATATGAAAATTCACTGTTATCAAACGAACTTATAGTCAAATGGAGTAGAGCTTTGTTACTTAGGTTTCTACTCATCAAAAATTTGCTTTTTAAAATGTTTGTTCAAACACATCGAAACTGAGTTAATCAGAGCATCTTTTTAAAATTGTTGATATTCAACTTTCTACATAACATTAACTTTTTTTAAATCTTAGGTTTAGGTTATAATTATTGCAATGATTAATTTACAAAAAAAAATAAAAATTCGATAAATTGTACATTGACAGCTTGACGAGGAAAAAACGCCGATAAATATGAATATTTCAAATGGTGACACATTTTATTAAATTAATTGGAACATGTAAGAATTGATGTAAATTAGCATTTCAGTTAATTCCAGAAGATAATGTATCTCGATAGTGGAAGGCGTCTTGAAAAGGTATTGGGATTTTTTTTATGTTCTTCTCTTAATTTATTTATTTTAAAAGAACAAAAACGTGCAGTTTTTATTTTGGTTTAGTTGGGCCAGATGATCGTGTGGTATTATAGTCAAGATGAAAAAAGTTTAGTTTCATTAAAAATATTTCTCGGACATGCAGAAAACTGAGTCGGTAGTTTTTCAGTTTTATCTCGGTTAAAAAAAATTTCACCGTGTATATGGCGAAACCGTTTATTTTGCAAAACTTAATATTAAAGTAGAAAAAAATATTTTTATTATCTTTAATCAATAATTTACAATATTTTCTGTTGTGGAAACGATTTGTATCAATGAATTTTGATCATAAGATGTTATTATCGAAGATAACTAAAAACAAAGGGGCGATTTCAGATCAAATTATTCTTATCTATAGCAATTTGAAGATTTTTTGTTGAAATTAATACCATGTAGAGTATTAATTTGATAGTCTACATCCAATCAAAGTGAATTTCCTATTTGAAGTGAAATTGAATTTTTTATGGAAATTTAACAGTCGTTATCTCTTATGTCGATTTTGAAAAAGAGTTAAAAAGAGCATCAAAACATTTTCTTCTGCAAATTTCAAATTTCAGTATTTTTATCATAATACCGTTGATAAACTAAATTGTTAACCTTCTCGAAAAATGTTTTGAATTTGCTAAACTTTGACTTTTAAAGTGTGTTTCTCGAAATTTGCTTTATGGGCAGAATCCTTTTTATCTCATACTAGCTGACCCGTTGTGCTTTGCTACACCTTCCGGAAATAAATGTAATTTGTAAAAATTTATTCAAATTTAGATTTTAGATACCATTTTTTTAAATCAAACCTCATCATACTTCAGAACCAACAACTTTGAAATGAAAGCTGCAGCTGCAGTTCTGAATTGCAATTCAAAGATGGTATATATTATTTACTGAAATTTGATCTCTAAACTCGTTTTCCAAGATCTGAAATTTGTACTCTGTACCCAAAAAAACCTTTTTTAATATGGTCCCTTTTTGAAAAGCTCTTTATCTTAAATTTACATGGGAGCTCTCCCATCTTTTTCAATTTTGTCCCCCACTGCATGAAGAAGAAATTTAACCGGCTCGATACCCAAACAGCACTTATCATGGTAATAAAAAATATATTGAATTAGTTATGTATTAAGTACAGTGCAAATTTCTTTTTTTTAATAAATTTACTACGGTAAACATATAAAAATTTAAAAAAATATCAGTTGCATCACTAAATAAGCTCTCAGCGTTTTTTTATTTTCTCTTTGAAAGTCAAATATTCAAAAATGTAGGCAAAAACAAATTTCTAAGTTTACATTTGTCCCGTATATCGGGGCAAGTGTCAATGCAAAGCTTATTTACAGATGCGTCAGAGTAATAGCTTTAAAATCGAATGCTGTTCAAAGGGAATGACCTTCATTTACAAAGACATTTAAGAATTTTCGATATCCGCTGCAGTTTCAACATTCGGAATACCCCTTCTGGTCTTTCCAAAATATTGAATCATTTTGAAGATGAATTTCTTAAAAGTTCAACGTTTGCCCTTGCCCTACCGTGTAAGTTGACAGAAAGGAATATTGTTTTAACACTTTAAGGGTAAACTAAAAATTTCTTTTAAAAATTTTGCGTCCAGTTGAATATCAGTTCTAAAGTCTCGCTTTTCAAAATCAAAGCGGATCAAAAGTCTCTTTTATGCAGCCATGTAACACAAAAATACTTTTCATGTTAAGTATGTACTTGAAATGGTATGTAAGCAAAAAGTACGATGGTTTTTTTCAGAATTATTCAAAATAAAATGCTCCCATTTTCATTTCTAAATTCGTTTCAGTTGTGTATTTGGGCCGAAGTAACAATTTCTAGAAAAAAAACATAATTTGTAATTTTTTTTAACAGAAAAAGTTGAACGTTTGAACATGTTCTAATGTTCCTTGAATGAAAAGTCGAATGCTACCTACATTAACACGAACTAAATATGGATGTATTTTTGCAAATCTTTCCATTGGTTTTGATTTGATTGATAAAATACCAATCCGTGTCAAATCTAGGCGTCATTTATTACCACGTGCTGTGTACAAATCAAATAAGCAAGAAAAAAAAACACATCTAGGTTGCATATCGCCCCACGTGTTTGAGAAACAGGCGCCTTATTGTTAAATTTTCAAGCAATCAATTAGTGTGCTTTGGTTACTATCCTCTTGCGACGACGTTTGCTCGCCCATGGAGACGAAAAACAAACCCCTCAAACAAAATATGCTTGGTTGAGAATAACGCGCCAAAATATTCCTACTGATCAGTATGCTATGCCTGGGTTACTACCCTTTTGCGACGTTGGCTCGCGACGCCTCGACCATAGAGACGAAAAACAAACCGCCCAAAGGAAAAAAAAATCTCAAGAAAATGGATGTCATGACTTTAATTTGTTTCGAAAAACTACAAATTTTGTATGGAAGCCTCTCCTTCCTTAAGTCGGATGGTGTTTTGACTATTACAGAAACCATCCCCGGCCTCAAAAACCCTCAGATGCCAGTTTTGACGATGATCGGTTCAGTAGTTTCCGAGTCTATAGGGAACAGACAGACAGACAAACATTCATTTTTATATATATAGATGTAGAAAAACAGAAATCTTAGTCCTTTTTATATATTTTAAGGCAAAGCTAGCAGAATTTCTTTTTGATCTTCCAACATTATCCATTCAGACAATACTAAAGGCTGTCCAATCAGGATTGTGCACGCCACCCTTTCAAATAAACGAATCAAACAAAGAAATTGAAGACACTTTTCTCTTTTCAAAAACGCTTAAATTTACCCACATCTTTATAGGATTCGCTTAACCAAAAAAGTTTACTTTTTCAGAGCGGCTTACCAAACACTTAAACAACATTAGCATTAGAGTGACGTTAAAATACTTATGTCGATTATTACAAGTGTTTTTAAAACTCAAATGACAATTTTGAACACTATACAGCTAAAGTAAGCAGTTCAATGGCATATTCATATTATTGAATACCTATTTACCATAACATAAACCATTAAAAATATCATGAACAAAGACGCTTTACGCTTTTAAACGAAAATTAAGGTAATGGAAATGGTTTCTGAATGGTGTTTTAAAAAGCGTGATAAAATCGAGCTTTAATTTGGCGAGTATTGATAAAATCGAATAGTGATAAAAACGAAAAACTACTGGATTATGAAAATCAAGTAGTAAATTCTGAATATTCTGTGCACCAAGATCTTCCGACGATCTTCAACGGAAACGGCAGCACTGCCTTCTACCGCAGCCTGGCAGTAAATGTGTATGCGAAAGTCAGCGAGACACCAGGGACCGGAATCAGGGAACTTCCGCTCGCCATCGCGCGTCATCCATCAGACCGTAAGCAAATCGCAAAGCAAATTGCACATGCATTTGCACCCAGCTAGTAAGGCAGTAGATAGGTTGGTATGCAGCAGAAAGAGCAGCTCACAACCCGTTCGTTGGCTTTGGAATGGCAAAATTACTAGGGCGGGAGAGGGATGCTTGAAGGTGGCAAAAATAAAACAAACAAAAGTCAAACACAAGCGATCTTCGAACGAATGCACGAACGAGGAGGATGTTGTTTGTCCGGGAAAGACCGCAGCAGCATTCTTCATTCAAGGATTCGTTCCGTTGGCCGGCTAGCAGCAGCATTCATCGAAAGGATTATCCTTATGGACTCGAACGAACAGTCCTGGGGAGATGGCGTCGTCGCGTCGGTCCATTGCATCCCAGTTTTGGAGTGATTGAGCCCCTGCTTGAAGCCCCTCTGGATGGAAGGAAGGAAGGAATGATGATTTGTGGTTCTTGGTTCGGGATTTATATCCGATGCGATGGTACTGCTATTTTTGTTTTGTTTTTTCGTGTCAGATGGGATCTCCACGGTTTAGGTGATTTCTAAAGCTGCTCGTGTAAAAGCTTTGTGGTTTAGAATCGATGAAGACAAAAAATAATCCTAATGAACCGGTTGAGAGTTGTTTTTAAATGATATCTTCAAGGATTAAATAATTATCGGGCAGAAGACTGCATCTCGTACAAAAAAGGATCTTTATAAATCTTGTGCTTCCATCTAAACCCAAGTGTGAAAAATTTGATGATTGCAAAAAAAAGATCTATCAGTATTTTCAAAGAAGTTTTAGAAAAATTGCACAGTTCAGTTGGTAGTTTTTTTTTATTTAAATACTAGCTGACATGGTGTGTTTTGCTATACCTTTCAAATATACATAAAATTTTAGGAAATTAGGCCGGAACAAATATCAATTTCTTCTTTTGTCACCCTCCCACCCACCCTCACAATCAAAATTTCCAAAAATCTCGCAGGGGGAAATAAATAAGGTTGAAGTATTTTATGGAAATTTCGGAAAATTTATGATGAAATATCCGAAAGATTGCAAGAGCACAAAACAAATTGTGGAAGATGGGAGCCATATCAATTTTTATATGCTTTATTTTATTGAACTTTTCGATAAAAAATTACTTGACTTATGGGTTTTGTGCAATGATACTGTATGCAATTTTATTTCATACAAGCTTTCATGCAATTTATTCCAGTTTATTAGTTTGTTAACATTATTTTTTATTGTCCACCCCCCTTGCGTTGATCCAACTCCGTGTGACAAAAGAAAAATTTTAAATTTGATCCGGCTTTCTTTAAATTTGGTTTTTTTTTGCACCATTCTAAACTGAATTTCAAAATAATTCAAAAGCAACCACTTTATAATGAGAGCTTATACTGGAGTTACAAATTGCTCTACAAAAATGATTTAATCTGATTATCTGAAACGTTATCTCTTAATTAGTTTTCGAAGAAATGCTTCAATTGATTTTTTAATCATACCAAAAATGTGTTTTTCATGATAAGGATTCCTCCCCTTTTTCCCTCATTCAAGGGAGGAAGGGCTCACAAACTACTAAAGACACATATTTAGTATCTACATAACGTCACATTATCTGATAAGTTTTCGAGGTTTAAGTGAGGGTCTCAAATAATATGTACGCAAACAATCTCTCTCATATATGGTCTCTATTGCTTAAAAAGTATACGATTTTTGCCTTAAATATTGAATGGAAGCCCAATTTCAACTGCTGAAAAAATCCCATTTTTTTCGTAATCAAACACCCTTTCATATCAAATTTGGTTCCATCTGGTTCCATTTGGTAAATAAGTTATTAACAACTCAATCACCTTCGTCCCTCCCTTTTCCACACTGCAAGGCAGAAGGGTCTGTAACATTCATTGAAACATATCTCGTATTTCAATACCTTCCCATGACAAATTTGATTAAATTTGCATAATTACTTCTCCAGTTATACCATTGAAATTGAATTGGAGCCCCCTCCCTACTTTTTTTTGTGCTACCTTGAAGAAGAGTGGTGCTTCAAAAAATTGTAAAACCGTTTCTCGTACCCAAATGCTTTCCCATGTCATATTTGGTACCATTTATTAGATATATTCGTGGTTTATGCAAAAAAATTGTATGGAAATTTCTCTCTTCGTTAACTTTATCCCCAATTGAAGGCGAAAAGAGTTTTAAATAAGTATATCACCTTTTCTCGTATCCAAATTCCTCCCACGTCAACTTTGGTTCCATTTCCTCGATAACCGCTAAAGTTATGAAAAAAAAAAAACAGTAAAGGAGCACCCCTCTCTCCTTCCTATCACACCACTGTAAAGAAGCAGTAGTACTAAATATTAAAAAAATAAAAACATTCCTCGAATTCAAACATCCTCCCAAGCTAACTTTAGTTCCATTCGCTGGATAAGTTCTCGAGTAATGCGGAAATGATATGGGAGCATCGTCTTCCTACAAATTTTCTAACTGGCATAAGAGCAACTTCTCTAAATATCGTAGTAAAATTGTTTGTATTCAAATTCCTTCCCATACCAAATTTGGTTCCATTTGCTTGACTAGTTTTCCAGTTATGAGGAAAATTCTAAAAGAGTCCCCTCCCCCTTTCTATCTCCTCACTGAAAGAAGGGAGGGGCACCAAATATTTATAGATCAAATTCTCGTACCCAAATATCCTTCAAGCCAAATTTGGTTTCATTTGCTCGGATATTTCCCAAGTTATGCAATTAAAAAAGTATGGATCTCCCCCCTATAAACACTTTTTAGTTGGACCAAAAAAAGACCTGTGTAAAATTGAGGCTAAATCGGACTGTATTGAAGGGTTCCCCAAAGCGTTCAAAGATTTGGTGTTTTGACCCTTAAAAATCACCAAAACTTTAAAATGGCTCCGCTACATCTGAGATCCATATTTATTCTTGGGCTAGAACTCACGGACATCGGCTCAGGAAGCAACTGGCTTACCAACTGAGCTATATTACAAGCCATCCCTAATAACTGTCATACTCTGGTGTTTTTTAGGCCGAAAATCGGCTTTCTGGGACTGAATAAGTTTCTAAAGTCAATTTTTGGTAATTTTCTTTGGATAACATTAGATCTCGACGTTTTTCTTCGGTTATTTTTAGAATCCTTAAACAAATTTTTGACAATTTATTTTCGAAATTACACCAGATTTCGACGTTTCATGCATTTTTTAAAAATTTAGCATCTTAATTAAAATTTGGTTTTTGAGGATCAAAACTCGATTGAGCTGAAATTTTCTATAGGTCAGTTTCTTGTGCCAATCTACAAAAAAGTATATGGGTGGTTTTCAAAACTCAATCATTAAAATTGTTTCCATAACTCCATCGGCTTCCTTATATGTTTGTACAGGGGAAAGTCTGGTAAGACGGACACCCTAAGGTAGAATCGCAATAGAAAATCAGATATTGCTTTTTTCATCGCAGTTTTCGTGCAGATAGGCAGCTTAGGTAGTTTGCTATCGCATTAACTATTCGAATAAGTAAATTTCCTCCATCAGGACTGTTTTTATTGCATTCTAAAACATGTTTGCATATTACGCTTTTCAAAAATGGTCGGGTAAAACGTACACTGCTCAGAAAAGGTACATTTCGTCGCAAAAATTGATATACATAAAAGTAGATATTTTTGTGAGTTTAGTATTTGAAATCGTTTTTAAACCAAAAAGGAACCAACTGATCAGAGTCCAGAAGATAAACAGTGTGGTTTCGGAATTCAGTATTTTATAGGCGCTTTCTTCACCGGAGATCTTATTTATACAGTTTTTATGGCCTGTTTGAGATGGTGAGTGCTTTTCGACCAACAATTATTCTTGCCAAGGTCTTTTGAAGGCATATGGAGGATTAAACCGATGAAAAATTTAAAATACCTGAAGAAACTTATATGTCCGTTTTACCCGATCTTGAGGTGTCCGTCTTACCCACCTTAGCAACTTTTATTCAAAACATTTGTTGTTCCAGTCATTTGACGGAAGTTCGCTGATTTTACTCCAGATGGTTGAAAAGAAGCCTTATAAACATCCTACCTTTGAAAACGGTTGAAATTTTTGAAAATTATGCTAGTTATGAACCTTTTAATGAGGAGAGAAAATAACATCAAATAATGGATCCTTGAAGTTTTTTTTTTGTTTTGTTTACTTTTATGGGACCTTGCATGCTATAAATAAACAAAGGGTCTCGAAAGTGTTGATATACTTAGGCGAACACATTCCCGTCATTCGATTTGTGTCAAACATTGTAATTTTTGAAATATTAAAGGTGTCCTTTTTACCCGCTGTGTCCGTCTTACCCGACTTTCGCTTACAATTTGCATGGCGTTTTAATTTTTCTTTATTATTATTTTTTTATTATTTTTTTTTCGTTTTTTTGTGTTTCGATTATAGTCGTTTTACCATATTTATGGCATTCGCGACTTTATCAACGTTGCAGTTGGCGGATCGTTATTGAAAAACTTATCCAGTACAACTGTGTTCGATGTTTACTCTTGGGCTCGAACTCGCGGACATATGCTCAGGAGACAACAGACTTGCCAACTGAGCTATATCACAAGCCCATGGCATTTTAATGAATCACATAAAGCTTGGATAAAATCTTTGTTTGTTCATATTCAAATATTTTTTTAGATATTAAGTTATTTATTATTTTTACGAAATGAACAGTGCAAGCAACAACTCAAAAAAGTTCATACTCATCCTTTACCAGCAATTTGTTATACTATTCCATGAACGGTACCTGCGAAAGAGAGAAAAAACAAAATTAGACAAACTTAAACTCGAGAAAAAGAAAAAATATATGTGATTATAAAAACGATGAACATGTTCACAGTTGAAAATTGGTACACTTGAACAGCCAAGTAAAATTTTGTTTGAATGGGAAAAGATAGTAAAAAGTTGTGTTCCAATTTATCGTTTCCATATTGTTTAGAATATTTGAACGTTCCAACTGGATATGAAAACAAACATGGAGTTCAATGAAGAGAAAACTATAAATCGGAGAGTAGTTTTTAATTTTTTTTTCTACCAATTTGATCGTAAGTCTGAAACATCGGTGTAATGGATACTGTTTTACTCCAGAGATCAATCCAATGACATTTTACGGTCGCCTTGGAAGAAAAAGGAGTTAAAAACCACTGCAAATTAAAATTGTCGAAACTGCTTCCTTAACTGACAAAACCGTCCATATTAAAATAAATTAGCAGCAAAAATTTCGCTCACCGCTTATTCTGAAAGCATGCGAATCGTCGTAGTCGGTTAAAAATTAATTGAGCGCATTCTCAAAGCTTTAAGATTTTTTTGTAGCCAACAGCAACATTGTCTATAATACAAAACTTATTTGACAATTAAGTTATTGTAAAAAGTTAATATTTTTCTTAGGGTTTTCTCTCAAACAAGATTAAACAAAGTTTTGAAAGCTTAAATTGAACCTTTTTAAGCTAATAATAACATTTAAGAATTGAATTGAAGATTTTTTTTAATTAAATTTAAAAGATATTTTTCCGTTTTTTCTGTTAGCATTTTAAAGCCCACGTCGAAAAGTGAATCCTTCAAATTCAAACAGCTGTATCATTCAATTCCCTGGTCTGAATTTCATCATACAATTTTTGTTGAGTTACTCAAAGACTTGAGATTGATTGAATTTATTGTACATAAAAAAATTTGAACTACGAAATTACAGGGTCCGGCAATTGAACTGCTACAAAACATTAGGAGTGACTATTACGAAGTATACAAAACCGAGTTAGATGACACCTTGTCACCTTGTTAACACTATGTCTAAGATGTCATCCTGATCCACTCGAGTCGCATAGGATGACATCACCGTCGGGATTCATCTGAGTCACAAGGCGCGAGTCTAGGATAAGCTGCTCTCGATTCGGCACACGGCGGGCAAAAATCCTAGGGTAGCCAGCCAAAAAGGGAGGAGGAATGCCCTTTCGGCGGGGGGCATTCGAGTAGTGTGCGTGCGATCCTAACAGTAAAGCATACAAAGATAAGACTCTACCTTCTGCGTATACCGAGCTGTTAGGTACGTTGCGAACGTTGTGTAGGATACTCCTCCGCCGCGGAGCATCTGAGTGAAACGCGCTCCCTACGAGGTAGGCTGCGGGGATAAGACATGACCTTCTTCGTAGTCGAACTCGTAGGGGGAAGAGTATTTACGCCGCGAAATACTCTCGGGTAGGGTGAATTCACGTCGTCGGCGGGTGAGTCACCTGAGTCGGTGTAGGATGAATTCTTCGCCGGGAATCATCCGAGTACCCAAGCAACCAAAAGTCCCATAAAACAGGTACAAAAACGCTTACTCAGCCCCATCATTAATATGAAGTACGTTCTACGCAGCTCAAAATTTAAGTTCTTATTGATGCTTCCAAGTTCCAAAACAAGTCCTAATGATCTTCTATTCAGCTTCCAGCGGCCTTTTAATTCAGCTTCCAAAAAATCGTAAAATGAGCAAAAAATCTCTCTCTATCTCTATTGCACCCTTGGCATCGGTTCATATCACCTTCTCTTGATTATTTACTTTGTTCTGTACATGGTGCCGCCATGATGCCACGCGCCGGATTCCCAACTCGACAAATTACTCAATTGCGTCTTTCTTACATTTCCTTCATAAATCACATCAGAATGGTCACTCAATTACCAAATTACTGATTGAAAAAAAAACTTGCCAGGCTTGGGGATCGAACCCCGACCTTTGTGATGAGAATCGAACACGCTACCACTAGACCACGCCTAGATATTGTTCTAACAGAAACTAAAACTCGAAGTGGTGATTTGATTGTGAAAGCACCTCAATGCACTTTTTGGGACTTACCAAATCCCGTTTTGAGCACTTTTGTGCCCTTTATGTGACTAACCAAATCCCGTTTTGAGCACTTTTGTGCCCTTTATGTGACTTAAGTCCCGTACAACGTACGTATAATTCACTTTTGCAGCTTTCAAGTTCATTAATGACTACATATAGTTCACTCATGGCAATTGGGCAAAACAAGTCACATACAACGTATATATTAATCACTTTTGCAACTTTCAAGTTCAATAATGAGTACATAAAGTTCACTAAAAGGAATTGGGCAGTTGATTCTCTTTGTCAGCCAGTATGCAACTTCCAATGCCTTCATTCAAGTAAATATGTGACTTTTGGTGGCTTGGGTAGTCTTTCGTAAAGCCCCGGACGTGTGCTGTGACAGGCGCGTGTCCAGGATAAGCTGCTCTCGATTCGGCACACGGACAGGCAAAGAGGTGAGGGCCTCGAGGCAAGCTAGGCGGAGCCAAGACCTCGAGTCGTTAGAGGAGATGTCATTGGTCTCTTGCAGTGGTCTCGAACAGAGGCGGAGCGCACGATAGTCGTGGGAACCAAGCTAGTCCCGAGTTGCGAGTAAAGGCCGTCTTGAATCGCAACAAGAGGCAGGGTATATATGCTGAACTTTGACTCGAACTAGAGTTGCCGATGTGCGCTTAAGCGCGGACTTGGTCTCCCATCTCGGGTAAAGCCTTCGTTGCATGTCCGGATGCGAATTATGGCCAGAGGCCCCAGGTAGCGTAGGGGTACTTAGTATCATGAGTCGTACAATTGGACCCAGAGTAGCATATTGGGGGGACTCGGTCGCTCGCCGTGCCTTGGAATGCAATCCGTAAAAAGGATTTACCACCTGGGTGATCAACTA
Source organism: Uranotaenia lowii (assembly GCF_029784155.1). Lineage (NCBI taxonomy): Eukaryota > Metazoa > Arthropoda > Insecta > Diptera > Culicidae > Uranotaenia > Uranotaenia lowii. Next base: position 235,676,060 of record NC_073693.1, on the reverse strand, counting down.
ATAAAAAAATGGCTAAGATGTCAGAGGATATTTTTGTTAATTTTGTAATCAAGTGTTTTTTTGTAAAAATAGTCCTCGAACCTTAACGTAGTGCTTTGATTGCCTAGTTCCAGGCTGTGAAACGGTAAAAAGACATATTTCGTGAGTTGTCCAATGAGTGAATGTATTTTTTTTAATTTTGGCTCGCACTTGAAAGATACCTGGAGATCAGAAGTACCCAAGTATAGTATGATGGGGATCGTCAAGCTACAGTGGCGACACCTACCATGGTGAAGATCATCAAGATGCACCCTGAGAGATTTTCTTGGCGTAGTAACACTTAATTGGCGATAGATTTCAATACACCGGATCAAAATCGCCGTCGGATCTTGGAAGATGATCTTTAGGCCCTGCCTTAAAAGATCCTAAAATTTCAAGACCTCTCGTTTGTACAAAATCAAGAGCGGGTTGACAAATTTGAAGAATATCGTGTTTTCTGCCGATTTTGGTTGCCAGAAAGATCACGAACCTATGCAAACGTATTAAAGGTCACAAGACGACAGAAATCTGTCTTATTAAAGGTCTGGGTCGGAATCGCCCGTACTTTCCTGGTGAAGATCAACCGAACACCCTGAAGAGGTGTAGATCAATCAATTTATGTATCGAAAATAGTTCTACAGCATGTCCTCGAACTGTGGACATGCTGTGGAACTTCACATTGGCTTACCAAGGAAAGAAGTCCCAATTTGTGTGTGGGATTTTTTTTTTAGATGGTTAATTTCGAGTACGGAGTGGTCGGAGAGTTATCCGGACCTGAACCTATGGACTTGGTTGTCTAGCGTATACAGAAGCCTGAAGTCTACTCCACAAAACCTGACGGTTTAGAAGTTTTGAAGCGCCATCTAGTTGAGTCCTGGGATGAAATACCACAAAAACCACCTGCGGTCTTTTAAGAATATGTGCCTTGAGCTTCTGCAGCGAGTGGTTAAGCTCAAAGACAAAAAAAATCGAAAGGCACCAATGGATTTTGAAAATATGATTTGTTTTGATGAAAATCGTATTAAATATGAAAGAAAAAGTTTTTGTTTTGTTCAAATTATTTGTTAGTTCCAATGTAGCTCTTCAATTGCCGGACCCTGTAAATGTAGTGGTAACTATTGTTGTTTGAAAAATTATAACTACTTTGCTCCTGAATGTCTAAACTCATCTCGAGCAAATGGTTAGGATTTTTGCATTTGCTTCAACTTAATTTATAGATAGTTGGGCTTTACCCAAGCTATTATTATTAGACGATTTAGATTTTTGTTATGTAGATACCAATTTATAATAAATATGTTCACATTCTTATGAATGGTTGAAGGTTTGGTTGCAATGAATCGTTTCATAAAAAATACAAACTGCGAATCATAAGTGATTCTCACCGTTGTAGTGCGCTAGTCCCTGCTGCGTTTCTCTAAAAAATCACATTAATCTTCGCCTCACACCCCAACACTTGAAGGCGCTTCTATCCAGGCCCCTATAGTTTCTGCCCCATTTATCAGGTCGGATCAAAGATTGCAGCAGGGAACCTTTCCCTGGCCTTTTCTTCCAGTTCAAACTACATTCTCAAGAACGCTAAGCGATAATCGCTGTGGGTGGCTGGACAGCAACAGAAAAAAACACGAACGATGAAGAAGAATTCTCCAAAGGTCTACCTGTTTGCAACTGTGTGTTTCAATGACTGTTTCGCTCTATTGAATCATTTTTCATGCCTGGAAAAACTCCGCACTCCCTAATGATCTTACACGCTATCGAGTGTCCGTGTCATGAATGGGAAAGAATGGGAAAGAATGGGAAAGAATGGGAAAAAAATACGAGTGAAGTGAAGGAACTCTGCAGTGAAGAAAAATCGGAATTTGGTTCATTGGTATGAAGTAGAAAAAAAAAATCTCAAGTGGAAAATATTTTACGTGAGTGAGGATTCCTCTTGAAATAGAGAATCATATATCACGTAAGGTTTTTTTTTTTGGATTATAAATCGAAAAAAATGTAATTTGAAACGTTATAACTAAAGTTCTTTTAAATTTGGGTCTGAAATTAGATTTTCATAATTTGAAAAAAAAAAAACATTAATAAGGAATTTCAAATTTGTTAGAAGAAGCATGGTTGAACAACATTCCATTTGAAGTAGAGTTCTTCCTGGCTGCTTCCTTTTCTATTTAACATCTCACTTGAACTTTGACGGAAAGTTTGCCTCCTTCAATCAGATGATTATCTTACCCGACAGCAGCTCCTTCGTGATTAGCCTGAAGTGCGCTCATCTCAGGTACTGGTGTTGTAGATGGAAGGAAGCATTCCCTACTTCCTTCAAACTAAACCCAGCAACTTAAGCATTTGTTTTCGCTCAAACACGCGCCACGGAGACGACGGACGGACGGATGAATGAAGAGCAACTCAACTCTACTGGATGGATCGGAAAAGTTTTGCAGCCAAGGGCACCGAGGAATTCCCATTTGAAGCAGGAATCTTCAACTGCGTCCCAGGAGCATAGCCCACGTGAAGTAGTGAGTATCTATGCGGAAAATTTTGATTCATTCCGACAGCATGGAAAATTAATCCAAAAACCTGAAAAGTTTTCACCTGTGTATCTTTGCCAGGTTCTCGGAACTATTTCAGTTTACGGATGTAGAAGTTCACAGGAATTCGGAAAGACAATAAAACTGATGCATGTGCTCTGTCAATTAGATGGAAAATGATCAGCAAAGTGAGTTAAATTTATTTGAAATGTCTTTAGGTATTCGAAATTGTATGTAGATAACTATTTGAACTAGATACAGATATGTAGTTTTTTTTTTGTCAGAGTTGTGCAATTTTTAATTTAATTTACTTATTTTTCTAAAATAGTATTATTTTTTGTTTCGATAATAGTCGTTTTAACATCTTCGACTTATATCAACGATGTAGTTGGCGGACAGTCATTGAAAAACTTATCCGGTACAACCATGATCGATGTTTACTCTTGGACTCGAATTCACGGACATCGGCTAAGGAAGTTACTGACTTGCCAACTGAGCTATATCACAAGTTGTGCAGTTGTGAGTTGTGCAAGACAACATTTAAGTTCTGCATACGATCCAATAGATGGTTTCGAAGTTTTTTTTAAAACATTTTCTAGTTAAATGCAGTACAGACCTCGTTCAATTTTCGCAACACGCCCGTAAATTTTGGGCGGAGCTCTGGCGTGTTGGGAGGGTTCTTGTCCTTGGGAACCACCTGCACGTTGTTGGCGGCGTACCACTCCATGGCCTTTTTACCGTAATGACAAGATGCCAAATCCGGACAAAACAGTACGGAACAACCGTGTTTCTGCAGGAAAGGCAGCAGACGTTTATTCAAACACTCTTTCACTTAAATTTCTTGGATGACAGTCCCGGAAGCTATGAAAATGCTGCTTTTCATGTCTCAGGTACAGATGGCTTGCCAAACCAGATATTTTTTCGCGAACTTTGACAGTTTCCTGTGCTTGAAAATATCTGCTACCTTTCCCCTTCCTTTTGCCGTATAAAACTCCTGTCCCGGAAGCTGCTTGTAGTCGGCTTTGACGTAGGTTTCGTCGTCCATTACCACGCAGTCAAACTTCGTCAGCATCGTCGTGAACAGCCTCCGGGATCGCGCTTTGGCCGTCGTATTTTGTTTATCATCGCGATTTGGAGTCACTACCTTCTTGTAAATCGATAGTTCGGCTCGTTTTTTGGCTCGATGCACGGTTGTAGACGATACACCCAGTTTTTTTGCGGCATCTCGGAGAGAGAGGTTAGGATTTCGCTTGAAACTACCGGCAACTCTCTTTGTCGTCTCGGCGGCTTCCGGTTTTCGATTTCCTCCCGATCCAGACTTCCTGGCTGTCGACAAACGTTCCCCAAACACTTTAATTACATTTGTAACGGTTGATTTGGCAACTTTTAGCAATTTTGCCAGCTTTGTGTGCGAGAAGCTCGGATTTTCACGATGCGCGAGCAAAATTTTGATACGCTGCTCTTCTTCCTTGGACGGCATTTTGACAAGTGAAGAGTAAATTCCAAAATCAAAGTAGGAGCAACATTCTACACACACACCTTCAAAATGAGGGGTGTTCAGGATTTTTAAATGCACAATTGAAAGAAATATGTCAAGTTGATATTGACCAAATTTTGACCGTATCACCCTTTAATGCACTCACAACTCTTTGGTAAAAAGAGCCTCATGTCCAAAACCGGCTGACTTGTAAAATGTTGCAAATAAAATGGGCATCCAAAAATTTTTATAACCTTCGTATTTTAAACAGATTTACAGAAAACCATCAAGAAGGGTAGATCAAATTTGGAAATTTTAAGAATTTCAAATGTTTTGGGTAAATTAAGTTGAAGTTTCGGTCACAACTAACGTTTGAAATTTCTCAGGTTTCTTTTAAACGCACCCCCACATACAAATATAATCTTAGTGAACTTATTTTTTTTGCGAGAACTTATCGGAAACATTTCTGATTCACACTTGTTAAAGACTTCAAAGAAAAATAAATATCACATACTCGCGACACCTCTTGTTCCAGTTTAGCGATTTCTCTTGTGAACTTATGAGCATCCGATGTATTATGCAACCGCGCGATACGTAATTTGTAATGCATTAGTCTTGTTTTTAACTTTTCACGATTTCTCTTGTCTATATTCCGTGCTTCCAGGCTGGAAGCGATAGCAATTAATTTCGCGACTACTATACCGATTTCGTCTTTCGTGGTCCGCCAAGTCATTCCACTAGAAATTGAATTACTACCGTTTTCCCTCTCTAATTTCATTTGATCTTTCAATTTGCGTCGTTTGACACTTTCATGATCGTTTTGTGCAAATTTTATCCCTCTAATTAGTAACTCGTATTCTATTTCGTCTGTATTGAGATGAGAGACATCAAGTTTAGAATACTGTGAATAACTATCCATCTTTGACAAGCGGTCAAGTTCACCACAATCCACAATGAGCTAGCACCCCTAAAAGCTTTCACTGAATTTCAATTTCTGAATTTATTGTAATCTTGTGAAAGACAATATTAAGGTTTTTTTTTTGGGACTGATAAGTTACTCCCGCTTCTTTTCACCTAAGGACTTGACAACAATGTTGTTCCAACGAACTTTTCGCAAACGTACGCGCACTAGAAAGCTAGGTTTGGATAAAGCGTAGGTGGGAATAGTAATGAAGCCGAATTCACAAGTGCGTTTGAGCAGATGAAAATTACTTCTTTAACCCGCAGCTTTCAAATTCAAGTAATAATGGCTAGTATGTGTATCAGTGTAAGAGTCTGTGATAACTGTTTCGGCTACTATTAAGTTGGGCGCCAATTTATTACCACACGTCCAGAGGGGACGGGGTCTAAGCCCTCGGATCCCTGGTCGTTCCTCTGGGGATCAGTGAGGGTGGGTACACATGACCTTCTTCTCGACTGGCTAGCTCGATCTGGAGTGTCGCGAAGGACCTCAAGGTCGGCTTTGAACCTACTACCGTTACCCCAGACTCGGATGTGATGTATAAAGAAACGGAATACAATGATTTTCAAGATTTTAAAGTGTATTTATTGTGTGTTTATAAGTTTTGTGTCGTGTGAAGTGTAGTGTGTAAAGTGTGTCACGTGGTTACTCACGACGTGCTTTGCAGGCCTGCGGCAGGAACAGTGGCGATGATGCTGATGGATGGCGGGATGAACGATGGACTGGGTGGGCGGCTTTTGGGCGGGAATCGGATGCTCGGAACCTGCGAGGCTCCCCTGAGCCGTATTTGGTAGGCTCGGAATGGCTTGGTACAAAACCCCAACGGCTGGCAAGCGACTTGGCGGACGCTATGGCTAGGTGATCGCTATGGCTAGGCGATCGCTGGCTGACTTCTGGCATGTGAACGGATGGATTTGGTTGGCTTAGCAGACCGTGAACGCATTGGCGAGGGTTCACTGAGCAGTCGCGTGATCCGGACCTTCAGTGGTATATGGCGGCTGATTTAGGTGGATCGAGGTCACTGGCACATTATAACGGCACCAACATAAACCTACGCGAACAATCGCTTCGCAATCCAAAGATTGCCCCTGGATTCACACTCCGGTTGGCTTTGAGCTGTGAATTCGGGCTGGCGGCTCACTAACTTTTCGTTCTGCTCGATTCGACCTTCCGACACGAGGCGAATCCCTTGACCGTCGAGACCAGAAGAAAGAGACCTCCCGATTTCCTCTTTTCGGCCAGTCATCCGTTGATCGTCATCCCATCCACTGAACTGTATTTCGCCTTGACGTTTAAGTGTGATGTTATATTTGTGATGTTTATTGTGTATACTACTGTTTTCGCCCTATTTACTAAGCCATTAATTGGATTCAAATTTGAAATAAATTGCTTAACCTAGACATTCATTAAATAAATAAATTAAACAATTAACATTGAACAAGAAAAGAAACAAATCTCAACGTACACGAAGACAATTGTTACAAACGGTAACACTACCTTATCTCCCTCCTTTAAAAATTAATTATAAAATAATTCATTTTTAAACTTCATAGAACAAACCTAACCCAGGGATGGGCATGTAGGGTTTATATTTTTACAAGCTCGAATTTACGAAATGTTCGATGAAACACGATCTTCTTTTTTTTTTTTGACTCTAATGTTACTCAGTAACCTGAGTGACCATATCTTCTTCTTCATACGCCCCTTTGGATTCTCATATTCATAACTTTCTGAACTGTTCGAATTCGCTCTATTGTGATAAACTCTTTTTCCTTCTTGTTTGTGGTGAAGCTTCTCCAAATGGCACAATAGCAATTTGATCAACAAATCACTACGTACTTTCGGCGGTGTTGCTTGTTCCTTGAGGATTGGATTAACTTTCCTGGTTTTATCTGGGGAAATCTACGAAAAGTGACCTAAGTTTACGTTCGAGGGGCTATAGCTAGGCCTATTTGCATCAATGACTATTAATTGGCTGAAATTTTTCATTTTGCGGTTATATTCAACTTTTGTCTGACGATTTTCAGTCAACGCGCCTCACTCGAAAATCAACATGGCTGCCTTAAGTTTTTGAGACAAACGATGGATTAACAACATAAACAGAACGGACCATTTGGACTTCACTAACGTTAAAATTCTTTTGTTTATTTTTAGGAATTCTTATTCTGGACGATACGAACATAATTCTAGTGAGATGGCTTGGACGCTTGACTTGTGGCTAAAATTATTAGAATGGACGATTTAATACTAAAATTCTTGGCAAATTCACCATTTATACACGACTAATTATTAATACCGGGCTTCATATCGGCCGCCGAGAAGATGCCCACGATTTTCCCGCTTTCATTGGCCAATTCATACGAACTGGTTCCGCGACGAGAAACGACCGTGCAGGGAACGTACGATGGTCCCAATTTCGCGTTATAAGAATTTGCCGCGGATGATTGGATGAAACTACGGAGAAACACCTTCTGACCAACCCGATAAACCGGCGCGGGTTTGGCGAAACGTAAATTGTAATTTCGTGCGCTGCGTTCGTGGGCTTTCCCCAGATTCTTTATCACGATGTCATATATTTGCTTATTAATTTGCTGTTTATTATGGATTCGTTCTGCGTCCGATATTGGATCGGTTTCCACTTCGCGTAAATGTTCGTTTCCTTTCGCTACTATTTCGTGCCCGTATAATACGCGATATGGAGTGAATCCCGTGGATGCGTGAACCGTGTTGTTTATCATGTATTCGACCTGCGATATACGAGTATCCCAAGCGCGTTGATCTAGCTTGACGTAGCTACGAATGCATGCGTTGATGCTCCGGTTCAACCTCTCAACCGGATTCGCCTGGCTGTGGTGGCGAAAGTTTGCCCAGTGCTTCACGTCATACTTCTCTAAGAATGCCTTAAAATCGCGACCGGTGAAACTGGTAGCAATGTCCGAGATCACAACCTCGGGTACTGAAAGCCTACGGAACCATTGTTCCTCGATTATTTTAATTGTTTGAGTTGCGGAGATTTTGCGTACTGGAACTAGGACCGTCCATTTCGAGAACAAATCCATGAGAACCAGCAAGTGAGAATTTCCCGATTTACTACGAGGGAGCGATTGGATATAATCAATTGCTAGCATTTGGAACGGTTTTGTCACCAACCTCTGATTTCCCATCGTAGGATTTTGCGAGACGTTAGCTGGCTTATTCATTTTGCACGCGACGCAGTTTTGAATATATTCGCGAACCGATTTTAGCATTTTTGGCCAGAAATAGAGCTTTCTGAGCAATTCCACCGACTTGTCTACTCCCGGATGGAGTGCATCGTCGTGGTGCTCTTGCAGGAGCTTAAGACGTAACTCGACTGGTACGCAAAGCTTCCACACGTGGCTATAATCTAAAACTTCATTCTTTGTTGGGACTAGCTTATACAATTTATCGTTTTCAATCTTGTAATCAGGCAGTTCATCGGGCGAAGCTCTGACTTTTTCGAGCAGCGTTGTGTACCAAGGATCGGTGATGCTAGTGAGATCGATACTCTCAACCGCGCGCGAGAGAGCATCTGGGATTATGTTATCCCTTCCGCGACGGTGCTTTATTTCCATCTCATAGCCTTGAAGCTCGATGCTCCACCGACTTAAACGCGACGAGGTACGCCACTTGCCCCGCATGATGTGTGTCAAGGCTGAGGCGTCGGTTATCACGACGAATTTCGTTCCTTCGATATACGCACGAAACTTATTAATTGCGGAAATCACCGCCAGGCCCTCTTTCTCCGTCGCGGCGTATGATTTTTGGGCCGGCGTGAGCTTTTGTGAGAAGTACGCGATTATCTTCTCACCATCTGCGTGCTGTTGCGTAAGCACGGCAGCGATCGCGGTATCGCTCGCATCGCTCTGAACTTCGAACGGTAACGTGAAGTCTGGATTGCAAAGAATCGGCGCGGCGACCAGACATTCTTTTATACGAAGGAAAGCTTTTTCGGCGTCGCTATTCCACTCCAGTTTCTTTGGTTTCTTTCTCAGCAAATCAGTGAGTGGAGCGGTTAGCTCACTGAAGTTGCTCATAAAACGCCTATAATAATTTGCCATCCCTAGATAACGACGAAGGGCGCGAATAGAATTTGGACGTTCGTAATTCACAATAGCTTCTATGCGATCGGGATTTGGTCTGAGCCCGTTTGGTGTGAGAAGATAACCTAGATATGGAAGCTCTAATAAACAGAATTTTGATTTTTTTAGGTTGACCGACAAATTAGCTTCTCTGAGGCGTCGTGCGACTTCGCTTAGGCTTCGGAGATGCTGCTCGAAGTTTTCGCTTGCCACGACGATGTCGTCTAGGTAAACGAAGACTTCGGGTTCAAGCTCTCCGTAGCCTAACACTTCGTCGAGTAGCCTCATCAAAGCTGCGCTTGCGTTTGCTATACCGAATGGTAAGCGTCGAAATTGCCAGAGCCCTCTACCCAATACCGAGAAAGCCGTGTATTTGCGCGAGCTGGGATCTAACGGAATTTGCAGGAAAGCTTTTGTCAAGTCGATCGTCGACAAATATTTGCAAGCTCCCAGCCGGCTTAATATGCGGTCTTGGTGTGGTAGGGGATATGCGTCTCTCACCGTACGTTCATTAAGACGCCGAGCGTCTAAACATAATCTGATGTCCCCGTTCGGTTTGACAACTGGGACGGTGCTCAGGGACCAGTCGCTGTTGCTTTTTTCGATTACTCTCTGAGTAATCAGCTTATCAAGCTCCGCGTTTATTTTCTTTTGCATTTGGGGGGACGTAGGGTGGGGGTTTATACGAATAGGTGGCAGACGCACGAATTCTTCCCGGATTTCTATCTTGTGAGACGTGAGAGGTGTTGTTTCTAAATATTCTCCCTCCACGGCAGCTTTGAAGGTTGTTTTAACCTCCTCAAGTCGAGCTACCTGTGAATCTGTTAAATGGGGTTCCTTTTCAACACTCTCTACCATATCAATCTCTTTTATCTGAGGCATAATTGTTAGACAAATTCTAAACGCTTTCCAAAAATCTGAACCCACAATTAAGCGATGTTTCACTTGAGGGGCCACAATTGTTTGAATTACTTTTACATGATCGTGAAATCGATAGGGTAAGTCTACACATCCACTGATTGGTATTATTGAACCAGCAGCATTGAGAAGCGTCGTTTTGCATGGGTAAGTATGGAGATTCAACTTTTTCAATAATTTTTCGGCGCCTGATCCTAAAACTGAGCACTGTGCTCCACTATCGAGCAAACCGATTAAATCTATGCCCATAATGTTTACTTTAACGTAGGGGCGAGTATCGCCATCGGAATGAAAAAATGAGTCGCCAATGTCGAGGTAAGTTTGGTGCTCTGAAGTATGAATGGGTACTACCTCATTCATAAGAAAATTCTGATTAATATTTTGAGAGTTAGAGGGATTTGAATTAGCGTTTTCAACTTGCCCTTTCAAGTTGATCTTTCCCCGTTTTTTTGGCAGAATGGGCAGCTGTTGGTGTAAACCCCGGAGAATCCACAGATTCTACAAAAGTTCTGAAGCTTTTCGGGGCACACTGCATAGTGATGTCCTCTCTCGCGGCAGTTGTAACACACCCCTAGGGGCGGTCGTTGATATGCTTCTACTAGTTTCTGTAAGGTTCCCTGGCTTGATCCCTCGTTTATAATCGGATTACCTATCTCTTGTTCCAAGCTGCGCGATCTCAATTGCCTGTCTTGCTTTTGATGACGTCCCTGATATTCGTTTCTCTGAGTTACATATTTAGAATTTTTGAAGATTTTAGTCCTTTCGTTCCCTCTTCCTAACTCGTTTTCTTGTTTTGACAGCTCATTCATTTGGGCATTTTTAATTCTATTTTCCCAAGCCTTGCTGTGCAAGTACCAGTTGTTTTCGTCAACTGAACGACCGAATTTTTTTAATTTTGATAAAGTTTTAATGTCGGAGCCGATCATCGCGTTCTTGTAATCGTGGCGCATGTTTCGCCATATTATTTTGAATTTTCGACGTTCTGATAAAGGTCTCGCCATCGCGTGAAAAATCTTTTGCATATCATGGAAGTAATCGATAAATCTTTCAGACCGGGCCTGTCTACGATTCGTTGCTTGAACTTCTAGATGGAAATCGAAATCAGGTGGTATGAATTCCCGTTTGAGTTCGCGTTTTAACTGGTGCCAGTTTCTAAATTCTTTGTTTTCGAATCCTTCTAGAAACCATTCTTTAGCCCGCCCCGTGAATAGATGAATGGCTGAACGAAATAGCTCGCGGTCGCTAACGTTCTCTGCTCTCGATCGAATTTTAATTTCTTTTAAAGTTTCGCTCAACTTCCTTCCATCATCTCTCCCGTCATACCGAATTTTCCATTCCGAAATGGGAATGCGTTTCAGTGATCTTTCGCGTCCGCGGCGATGATCTCGTGGCTGGCGATGCCTATGTTGCATGTGCCCTCTTTGCTCGAGAGAGGATTCTGAGCCAGAGAGGGTATGCTCTTGCGTTGAGCTGCACGACGTTTCCGAATCATTTGACGATTGCGACCGTTTACGATATTTTCTTTTTCGCAGTTTAGTTTTAACCTGTTTTCCCGACGGTTTCTCCCGACGCTTATTTTTTCCGTTCCTTTTTCGAACGTAACCGAAATCGCTGTCGGTTGAGCTATCTAACGACGTTTGTGATTCCAAACTGCTTGAACTCGAAGATAATAACGAAAACTTGGTTGATCTGTTTCTCTCTTTTAGCGTCCCCGAATTTTCATGAAATTTACCGAAACCCGAAGCTTTTAAACTTCGGCTTTCATCAGTCGAGCTGTTATGCTCAGACTGATCAACCAATGTGCGCGGATACGAAACTTTGGACTTTTTAATGGCTCCGGTGGCGCTTTGAGTGGTTACCCTAGGAATGCTATCTGTGATTGTATTGTCGAAATTTTGGTTCAAATTGTGTAATAATTTTTCAAGTTTTATTTTCTCTTTCAATTTCCGTTCTGTTTCGTGAATTTGTTCTACCTGCCTCTCAAATTCTTTTTGACGCCTAATCTTCTCTTGAGCTGCAGTTTGAATTGCGAACTCTTTGAAAGCTTTTAATAAATCTGGGAAACATTCTACCTTTCCTTCCTCGTACTCTTCAAATGCTTTGAGGATTTCCTCTGTTCTTTTATTGGATGCTTCCAGTTCTCCTTCCTTTTCTCTCATTAATTCTCTTCTTCTGTTTTTCTCGTTGACTTCACCTTTCTCTTCCCCATGAATCGACTGATTCAGAATGTCTATCTCCGACCGAACTTCTTCTAACGCTTGCCCTACTTCTTCTTGAATGTTGACCACCTCAGGGATCGTTTCAAGAATTGGAAAATAAATATCACATACTCGCGACACCTCTTGTTCCAGTTTAGCGATTTCTCTTGTGAACTTATGAGCATCCGATGTATTATGCAACCGCGCGATACGTAATTTGTAATGCATTAGTCTTGTTTTTAACTTTTCACGATTTCTCTTGTCTATATTCCGTGCTTCCAGGCTGGAAGCGATAGCAATTAATTTCGCGACTACTATACCGATTTCGTCTTTCGTGGTCCGCCAAGTCATTCCACTAGAAATTGAATTACTACCGTTTTCCCTCTCTAATTTCATTTGATCTTTCAATTTGCGTCGTTTAACACTTTCATGATCGTTTTGTGCAAATTTTATCCCTCTAATTAGTAACTCGTATTCTTTTTCGTCTGTATTGAGATGAGAGACATCAAGTTTAGAATACTGTGAATAACTATCCATCTTTGACAAGCGGTCAAGTTCACCACAATCCACAATGAGCTAGCACCCCTAAAAGCTTTCACTGAATTTCAATTTCTGAATTTATTGTAATCTTGTGAAAGACAATATTAAGGTTTTTTTTTTGGGACTGATAAGTTACTCCCGCTTCTTTTCACCTAAGGACTTGACAACAATGTTGTTCCAACGAACTTTTCGCAAACGTACGCGCACTAGAAAGCTAGGTTTGGATAAAGCGTAGGTGGGAATAGTAATGAAGCCGAATTCACAAGTGCGTTTGAGCAGATGAAAATTACTTCTTTAACCCGCAGCTTTCAAATTCAAGTAATAATGGCTAGTATGTGTATCAGTGTAAGAGTCTGTGATAACTGTTTCGGCTACTATTAAGTTGGGCGCCAATTTATTACCACACGTCCAGAGGGGACGGGGTCTAAGCCCTCGGATCCCTGGTCGTTCCTCTGGGGATCAGTGAGGGTGGGTACACATGACCTTCTTCTCGACTGGCTAGCTCGATCTGGAGTGTCGCGAAGGACCTCAAGGTCGGCTTTGAACCTACTACCGTTACCCCAGACTCGGATGTGATGTATAAAGAAACGGAATACAATGATTTTCAAGATTTTAAAGTGTATTTATTGTGTGTTTATAAGTTTTGTGTCGTGTGAAGTGTAGTGTGTAAAGTGTGTCACGTGGTTACTCACGACGTGCTTTGCAGGCCTGCGGCAGGAACAGTGGCGATGATGCTGATGGATGGCGGGATGAACGATGGACTGGGTGGGCGGCTTTTGGGCGGGAATCGGATGCTCGGAACCTGCGAGGCTCCCCTGAGCCGTATTTGGTAGGCTCGGAATGGCTTGGTACAAAACCCCAACGGCTGGCAAGCGACTTGGCGGACGCTATGGCTAGGTGATCGCTATGGCTAGGCGATCGCTGGCTGACTTCTGGCATGTGAACGGATGGATTTGGTTGGCTTAGCAGACCGTGAACGCATTGGCGAGGGTTCACTGAGCAGTCGCGTGATCCGGACCTTCAGTGGTATATGGCGGCTGATTTAGGTGGATCGAGGTCACTGGCACATTATAACGGCACCAACATAAACCTACGCGAACAATCGCTTCGCAATCCAAAGATTGCCCCTGGATTCACACTCCGGTTGGCTTTGAGCTGTGAATTCGGGCTGGCGGCTCACTAACTTTTCGTTCTGCTCGATTCGACCTTCCGACACGAGGCGAATCCCTTGACCGTCGAGACCAGAAGAAAGAGACCTCCCGATTTCCTCTTTTCGGCCAGTCATCCGTTGATCGTCATCCCATCCACTGAACTGTATTTCGCCTTGACGTTTAAGTGTGATGTTATATTTGTGATGTTTATTGTGTATACTACTGTTTTCGCCCTATTTACTAAGCCATTAATTGGATTCAAATTTGAAATAAATTGCTTAACCTAGACATTCATTAAATAAATAAATTAAACAATTAACATTGAACAAGAAAAGAAACAAATCTCAACGTACACGAAGACAATTGTTACAAACGGTAACAATGGTTTTAGGCCCCCTTATCATATACATATCTTATATACATATATAAAATGGAGAGAGGGTCATCCAGTTTTTGAATAGCTCGCGAATTTATAGCGAAGGAAGACATATATGATATGGGATCGTATTTGTATACAAGAAGTGTTTTTCTGATGTTATGAGACCCCTCATCTTTCAATAAGGGATACAGAGATGGGTAAAAGGGTCACTCTCACAATTTAATTCGAGAACGAATGGGTGAAATAAATGTCCCTTGACGTTATTTTGATTCATAAAATGTTCTATGAAAGCTTGAAACCCACTCCATATTAAAAAAAGGGACAGCGAAGATCCATACATAAACAAAATATTTTGGTATAAGTTATAAACTTATGAAGCAAAGAGATCCATAGTCATAAAAAGGATTAAAACACGGATATAAAATAAAAATTATTAAGTTTTTAAAATAAAAAAGTGGCAATTTTATTTAGATGAAACATTTACATAATTTTTTAATTGAATTTAAAATTTTGTGCAAAAAAATGAAAATTTGAATAACTAGGAACCACAAATTTCAATAAATTTTGGAAGGTGTAGCAAAGCACACCGGGTCAGCTAGTGTTAAATAAAAAAAGAGATATAGCTTCCATCTCCCATATTCTGTTCTTTTACTGTTGTAATTGTTCGAAAATTCGGTTGTTTGTATTTGTAGAACACAAAGACTTGTTAAAATTCCTATCTTTGACAGTTTTGGTTTTGCTCATATAATTTTATGAAAACTCGATTAGTTTATCTAATTTTAAATTAAAAACTTGAAACTTTATTTAATCCCCCTTGGGAAGTTTTAAAAATCGAAGGATGGAAAGGTGTGACTAAAAACGAATTTGATATTTATACGGTTTTTTTCTTATTGAGTTTTTTCGGTGAGTGAAACAACTTTTTTAAATTTTACGTAACGTTTCGGGTTACTTTTCTTCACCCATCATCAGACGTCTAAAAATATTTACTTTTATTAAAACTTTAAACTTTTAAAATTAAATTACATTTATCAAAATTACAATACTTCACATCACTTACAAAAAATAAAGCAGCACAATTTTATTCTGTTCGGCTGCTTGTCGGTTTGTTTACTGTCTCTCCTCTCAGTTTGGCTATTAGACCGTTGTAGGTAGCTAGTTTTCCTACTTCGGTTTGTTGATTCGATGTTCGCTCCTTTCCTCTTACTTGGATGTGTAGGGTTTCGGCAGCTTCTCTGGTTTCCCGAACTCTCAGATTCCGCTCGAGTACTCCTGGTTTCTTGAAGTCGAAACAGTGTTGCGCTTCTATTGCGTGTTGCGCTAATCCCGATTTTGGTTCGTTTTTTGCGATTAATTTTTCATGTTCCTGTAATCTTTTTCCAAGCATTCTACCTGTTTGGCCAATGTACACTAGATCTTGGCAGTCCTTGCATGGTATGGAATAGACCACATTTCGTTGTTCTTCTTTTGGAATAGGGTCTTTCATTTTAGTGAAAACTTCGTGTTTAATTTTCTCTTTCGGTTTTGTGGCTAGTGTCATATCATGTTTCACTAGTATTTTTTGTAGTTTTTCACTTAAACAGGGTACAAATGGTGTCGAGACATATCTCTTAAAACCATTTTCTTTGTTGTTTTGTAATGTGTTGTAGTGTTTATGTACTCTATCTTTGATGATTGATTCAGTAAAATATGTCGGGTAATTGTTTTTCTTTAATATGTTTTTCACTTTTTCAATCATCTGTGGTCTATTCGTCGCATCTGTTAATTTTATAGCGCGATCGGTTAGAGCAATAACTGTATTACGTTTGTGAGTGTATGGACTTTCTGATTCGACACACAGATGATTGAAAAAGTGAAAGACATATTAAAGAAAAACAATTACCCGACATATTTTACTGAATCAATCATCAAAGATAGAGTACATAAACACTACAACACATTACAAAACAACAAAGAAAATGGTTTTAAGAGATATGTTTCGACACCATATGTACCCTGTTTAAGTGAAAAACTACAAAAAAAAAAAAAAAAAAAATACTAGTGAAACATGATATGACACTAGCCACAAAACCGAAAGAGAAAATTAAACACGAAGTTTTCACTAAAATGAAAGACCCTATTCCAAAAGAAGAACAACGAAATGTGGTCTATTCCATACCATGCAATGACTGCCAAGATCTAGTGTACATTGGCCAAACAGGTAGAATGCTTGGAAAAAGATTACAGGAACATGAAAAATTAATCGCAAAAAACGAACCAAAATCGGGATTAGCGCAACACGCAATAGAAGCGCAACACTGTTTCGACTTCAAGAAACCAGGAGTACTCGAGCGGAATCTGAGAGTTCGGGAAACCAGAGAAGCTGCCGAAACCCTACACATCCAAGTAAGAGGAAAGGAGCGAACATCGAATCAACAAACCGAAGTAGGAAAACTAGCTACCTACAACGGTCTAATAGCCAAACTGAGAGGAGAGACAGTAAACAAACCGACAAGCAGCCGAACAGAATAAAATTGTGCTGCTTTATTTTTTGTAAGTGATGTGAAGTATTGTAATTTTGATAAATGTAATTTAATTTTAAAAGTTTAAAGTTTTAATAAAAGTAAATATTTTTAGACGTCTGATGATGGGTGAAGAAAAGTAACCCGAAACGTTACGTAAAATTTAAAAAAGTTGTTTCACTCACCGAAAAAACTCAATAAGAAAAAAACCGTATAAAAAGTACCGGTGATAAACTTTAATTCATCGAATTTGATATTTGTTCTGGTGTCAATGTTGGTCAACAGTTAGCGATTAGCGCTTTAAACTTAAAGCGATTACTTTTTCGGCACATTTAGCGTATTAAGTTAGCGATCACTAATTTTTTATGAGTTAGCGATTTCATTAGCGCCGCTAATTTGTCAGTTAGCGATGCCGAACACTGAAAATCAGTTCTGAAATTCTTTTCACCTATTAAAAATGTGAATTTTGTTGTCTTGTGTTATGTAAGATGCTATTTACAGAAATTTCATAAATACATTATTTCAATAATTGATTAAATTGAGTGATTTTACTTCAAAACTAGAAATCAATATTACCTAAGTAATAAGCTCAGTTTAGCTTCTGCCTTCAGTGGAGTCGGACGTATTTTTACGAGCTCGCGCACCACAGTGAAAGGTTATTGTTTTTTTTTATGAGAGATACGTTAACAAGTGTGTTGTTCCCGGGATGAGTCCTTCCCCCGGAGATCATCCGGCCAGGACCATTCCGGAATGGATGGACCCTCAAGGAGTGCATGGTAGATTGTACTACATGTTCCTGAAAGCGAGAAATGGATCTGAACTGCCGAAAAATCCATTCGTTATTGGAAGGTCGATCGAGCAGTTTGCGGGCCCAATCGAAAGTGGCTACTTTGTAAAGAACAAAAGCTGGTACGTTTTGAGAATCCGAAGCAAAGAACAAGCCCGAAAAATATTTACTCTTTCCAAGCTTCTGGATGCCACGCCAATCGAAATTGGCCGCCACCCCGAGCAAAATAGTCGTAAATTTGTGGTAAGATGCAACGAAGTCGAAGGTATGTCCGAAGAGGAACTTCTTAAAGAGTTATCGGCCCAAAAAATTATAGCTGTGAGACGGATTAAGAAAAAAACATCAGCAGGACTCGTGGAAACACCGACACTAGTGCTAACTATTAATTCGACGGTTGTGCCGGAATTTATAAATTTCGGTTTTATACGCTTAAGGACACGTCATTATTATCCGCAGCCATTAATATGCCGAAACTGCTTAAAATATGGACACCCAAAAAGCAAATGTCTCTTAGAAAAAGCGTGTATAGTTTGCTCTGGAATTCACAGCAGCGAAACTTGCACCGCAAAATCAAAATTTTGTTCGAACTGCAACGGAAACCACTCTCCGCTCGACAAAAACTGCCCTGTGAACGCATACGAAACTGCCGTATTGAGAATAAAAACCGAGCAAAATATCACCCTGGACGCAGCTCGTAGATTAATTGCAACACCGAGTACGACCAGCTACGCAGAAGTTGTAAAAAATCACAATGACATCTGTTCTGGATCGATAATAATTGTTGCCATAATGTCAGAGCCACCCCAACCACTATGCTGTCAGTTCAATTCTCTCTCTGAGAAGACGTATTTCTCGGCCGATTATTACCGAACACTTGTCGATGATTGATACTCTGAGTGAGCATAATTATGTAACCGATTCATTCCGTCCAAGTCGTCACAGAGTTCACATCGCGTTCTTACACATCTCATTTGGTTGACTGCCACAATAAAAAGTCATTTTGAAGTAGAAAGTGCAAGTATTTCACTTAATCGAAGGTCCCGTGCTAATCCGAAAGTGTATCAACTCCGTGGAGCCTTCATTGCCCACGATAGGACCCCAAAAGGCTCACCCATAAGTGCCACTGGACAAAGTGCAAACAAAATAAGTGCCCCAGTGTGTTAAGTTTCGGTCGTTCAACAGCAACAGAATACAGTCCGCTCTCATTATCTCGGACGAACCGAAACATTGGTCACTTCGAACCGGATTAAAAGCCGTTTTTGGACAGTTGAAAAGTGAAATTAGACAATCGATAGTGAATTTTACAATTCAAGTAAACTTGGACAATAGACTATAATATTGTGTGACGCCATCGCACTATTCATTGTGCGCGCAACATTCCGCCATCGCATCGAAGTCGACACTGCATCACCAAGCCCCAGCGCCATCGCGCCTGCTGAGCGCCATTCTTCAATTGCAGATAGCGATATTGGATTCTGGATTTCCGTTTACCTACTGCTGGATCTTTGTGAGCTAACTAGGCGAAGGGAAGTAGAAAAAACTTAATGTTTGATGTTTGTGGATGTTGTAAATACTGGTTATTGTGGGTAAGAATTAAAATAAATAGGAAATCACAGAATTCACGGGTTCTTAATTGGTTTGGGTTTTATTGATTGCATTTCCCTGGATTGGTGCTTATTGACTCACTGGTTTCGATTGAATTATCTGCCTTGGCTGTCAAGTCCATTGTATGATCCCTCTGTCAATCGGTCGCGACTCCGTGGAACATCGGGAAAATTCATCGAGTGGTTAGTAACAGATATTACACACTGATAGTCAACTGTTACAGTGTGCCAACATAGTGGGAACCATAACCAATTAGGACGTGTCGATATCGGAAAATATATTATTCAGATTCAATTGTCAGCATATTTGTCAGTAATTTTGAGTTATCAAATTGGAGTTCCAGAGAAGTGGACGTGTCAGTGAGATTGTTATCAGTTATTTACGAGCAAAGTTTTGAAATAATTTAAGCCTCAACTTAAAGTGTAAAATCCAATTTTAATTAAGAGGATTATTTTGATCACTGAGTGAAGTTTGAGTGCAACGAAACATGGAGGACATCGACTACAGCGAGCTGAAGGAACAGGATCGACAGATGAGAAGGACTATTAAAGGCATAGCCAAATTTGTTCACGAGTTTGATCAATCGCAGCATGAAAACCAAATCGAGGTTCGTTTGGATACATTAGAAAACGCAATGAGGAAGTTTTATAGTGTTCAGAGAAAACTTAAAGTAATTTTGGATGATGAGGACTTGGAAACCAAACCTGATTCTAAGGAACCGGAAGCAGATCGTAGACGTCGACTTAAAAATCAAGCAGCTGAGCGAGAAGCAAGTTTCGATAAAGTGGCAGAAGAGGTTGAGCAGCTGTATTTCCCTTCAAAAGCAGCTTTGCTTGCTTTAAGCTCGAAGAAGAAGGAAGCTAGTACTCCGGCAGAGTCTGCAGCGTCTGGTCTAGATACCCTCATTTCGCGTGTTAAACTCCCAGATATACAACTGCCGAAATTTAGCGGGCATATTAGAGACTGGGTAACTTTCAGGGATATGTTCCACAGCCTAATCCATAACAATGGCCAGCTCTCATCAATGGATAAATTCACCTATCTAAGAACCTCCGTATCAGAAGACGCTCTGCAGGAAATAAGTTCGATCGAACTATCAGCGGACAACTACATAGTCGCTTGGGAAGCACTAGAAAGGCGTTACGAGAACAAAAAACTAATCGTCAAGGCTCACCTTGATGCTCTGTTTGCGATTGAACCCATCCGAAGAGAAAATAGTGAATCTCTTAATCGTTTGATAGGAGATTTCGACAAAAATCTACAGATGCTGAACAAGATTGGTGAATGTACTGAACATTGGTCAACTATACTCGCTCATATGGTCAGTGTCAGACTGGATCAAGTAACCCTTCGGCAGTGGGAGACACACCACAATTCTAAGGAGGTTCCAAAATATGAAAAAATAATGGATTTTTTACGCGACCAATGTTTAGTCCTTCAATCTTTAAACTCCACCAAACCCTCTGAACCAGAATTCCGACGTTCGACAACGCATGTCACATCACTATTGAGAAGACAATGCGTTTTTTGTAAAAAATCTGCCCACCGAGTTTTCGACTGCTCAAAATTTAGGAATTGGTCCGTAAACGAACGAATTGATGAGGTGAAAAAACGTCAACTTTGCTCGAACTGTCTACGTCCCGGACACTTTGCCAATGATTGTGCAAGAGGATACTGTTTACGTTGCGAAAGAAATCATCATACGCTTTTGCACTTAGATCAATCACCTTTTTCCCGAACTTCAACATCGTACGTTCCACGCGAGCGCGCTTATGCCGATTTTTCAAGGCAACAAACTCAAAATAGATCGAATACACAAAGTCAAACACACCAGGCTCACAATCAAAACCCCTCACACACCACAACTTCATATCCCGTAGTACAATCCCTTGCTCTGCAACCTTACCCACAATACACCACAAACATTCAGTCATCACAAACATTTGAAGCAGTGCACAGTACATCTAACTACTTACCCCTGCAAGTTCTCATGTCAACAGCAGTCGTGCGTATAGAAGATCACCATGGCAACTACACTTACGCACGAACATTGCTAGATTCTTGTTCGGAACTCTGCTACATCACTACTAACTTAGCAAGGAAGTTAACACTCCAGGGAAGACGAGAGAGATTGCAGATCCAAGGCATAGGAAACGCATCCGTTACGTCAATGAAGTCTGTCGAAGCCCGTATTAGACCTAGACTTCCCACAGTCTCAAGTTTCTGCGAAGACATACGATTTTTTATTTTGCCAAATATCACTCGCGCTCTGCCTATTAAACCGGTTCCAATAATGCACCATTACACACCAGAAAACTTGACACTAGCAGATCCAGAGTTCTGGAAGCCGAGTACGATTGATATGATCATTGGAGCAGAGTATTTTTACGATCTACTTAAAGCTGAAAAACGGAAATTCTTCGATGATGGACCGATTCTTCAGGAAACAGTACTCGGATGGATAGTCTCTGGAAAAATATTGGAAAATCGTTTAGAAACCCGTTCTGAATGCTATTCAGTGAACCTTTCAGCAAACCGTTCAGATAACCGTTCAGTCGCCCGTTTAGACGCTCGTTCAGACGCTCATTCAGATAACTGTTCAGTCGCTCATTCAGACGCTCATTCAGACGCTCATTTAGACGCTCATTCAGATAACCGTTCAGTCACCCGTTTAGACGCTCGTTCAGACGCTCATTCAGATAACTGTTCAGTCGCTCATTCAGACGCTCATTCAGATAACCATTCAGTCGCTCATTTTGATAACCGTTCAGTCGCTCTTACAGATGCTCATTTAGATGGTCATTCAGACGCTCATTTAGACGCTCATTCAGATAATCGTCCAGTCGCTCTTTCAGATGCTCGTTCAGACGCTCATTCAGATAATCGTGCAGTAGCTTCTTTAGATGCTCGTTCAGGCACTCGTTCAAACGCTAATTCTGATGCTCGCTCAGAAACTCATTCAGATATACTTCCAAATCCTCATTCAGTGGAACGTTCAGATCATCATTCTGGAATCCCTTCAGTAAGTCGTTCAGAAATATCTTTAGAAAAACATTCAGAATCTCTTTCGGTAAACCGTTCAGAAAGGTCTCCAAAGGAAATCACCGAGTTACCTTTTGATCAAAGAATCACTTCTAGTTTTGTCAGTTCAACTGCGGAACTACAGGAGCTTATTTCCAGGTTTTGGGAGCTAGAGTCGTGTCACGTAAAAAGCGTTTATTCAGTAGAAGAAACAGCATGTGAGGAACATTTTCAACAGAATACAGTTCGTGATTCTCATGGCAGATTTATTGTCAAGCTTCCCACAAAACCAGACATTATTCGAAGACTAGGGGAGTCACGGAACATAGCAATGAAACGATTCATCGGGTTAGAAAAGCGCCTTTTAGCCGACCTTGAACTAAGAAATATGTATACGGAGTTTATTCATGAATATATTCTCATGGGTCACATGAAAGAAGTCAGAGAGAACGACAGTCAGAATCACAGTTGTCAGAATAAAAATGCAGTATATTATCTTCCACATCACGCAGTGTTGAAACCGGACAGCACAACAACGAAACTACGTGTAGTTTTTGACGCTTCGTGCCGCACCTCAACCGGCATTTCAATCAATGACGGGATGATGGTCGGCCCAACAGTTCAGAATGACCTGTTGTCCATAATCCTACGCTTCCGTCTGCATCGATACGCTATCAGCGCAGATGTTGAGAAGATGTATCGGATGGTGATGGTACAACAACCGGATCAACACTTGCAACGAATTTTGTGGAGAGATTCGCCCAACGAAAACATCAAAACGTATAAACTAACGACCGTGACTTATGGAACGGCTAGCGCTCCGTACCTTTCAACGAGGTGTCTAAGAAAGCTTGGAGAAGATAGTGCAGCTACTCATCCGATAGGCTCTAAGGTAATCATCGAAGACTTTTATGTCGATGATTGCCTCACTGGTGCCGATAGTATTGAAGAGGCCAAAACTTTGCTAAAGGAAACTGTGTTTCTCACCGATTCAGCAGGTTTCAATTTGCGCAAGTTTAGTTCAAACTCGTTAGAAATTTTGCAAACGCTGCCAAAACACGTCCGAAGCAAGAACTCAGTTTTTGAGTTTGATTCCTCATACGGGACAGTCAAAACACTTGGATTGCAGTGGGATACCGCAACAGACACATTTTGCTTCAGCTCTATTAAATGGCGATCAGTAACTTCGACGCTTACCAAAAGAGTAGTGCACTCTGATGCTGCATGTCTGTTCGATCCCCTTGGTTTGGTCGGTCCAGTAGTTGTACAAGCAAAAATATTCATCCAACAACTTTGGAGAATCAAATGCGACTGGGATGAACCTCTCGAAGAACAGTTTTGTGAGTTTTGGATCCAATACAAGCAAAATTTGTTAGCTCTGGAAGGGTTATCAGTGCCAAGATGGGTAGGATTCAGCAACAAATGCCTGTCAGTCCAATTACATGGCTTCTGCGACGCATCCGAACTGGCTTATGGGGCATGTTTATACCTGCGTTGTGTTCATGCGGATGACTCTATAGCAGTACGCCTATTAACTGCGAAATCCCGTGTAGCTCCACTAGAAAATTTAAATCTTTCGAAGCGAAAAACTACAATTCCACGGTTAGAGCTGGCATCTGCTCTTACACTAAGTCATCTGTATGAAAAATTCATTTCCGTCTACCCGCATATCAAGGATACTTATCTGTGGACCGACTCAATGATAGTGAAGCATTGGTTGGCTTCTCATCCCTCTCGTTGGCAAGTTTTTGTTGCTAATCGTGTTTCAGAAATTCAACACATAACGAAAAATGCAAAATGGAATCACGTGGCTGGTATTGAGAATCCCGCCGATCTCATATCACGTGGAGCATCCCCTAGGCAACTGCGTGAGAACACCTTATGGTTTGAAGGTCCGAAATGGTTATCCCAGCAACAAGAGTCATGGCCGGTTGAAAATAATACTACGTCAGAAGAGTTTGAACCGTCTGAACTTGAAGAAAAAACATCTACTGCACTTGTGACCCACGAAGTTGAAACTAACGAAATCCTTATACGTTATTCCTCATTTACAAATCTTGTTCGGATAGTTGCATTACTCAAGAGGTTTAGGCACAACGCGCAGAAAGCAAATCGAACAGCGAAATTTATTGGACATCTCAGCCAAATCGAGTTATTTAAGTCTACGGAAACAGTAGTTCATCTATCTCAGTTAGAAAGCTTTGCTTCCGAGTTTCAGGACCTTTCCAAGCACGGCGAAGTAAAGGCAAGTTCCAAAATTGTTGGATTAGGTCCCTATTTTGATCAAGGCACTATTCGAGCTAGAGGTCGACTTCACAACGCACAAGTATCCGAGTCGCGTAAACATCCGTGGATTCTAGATCACCACCACCCACTGTCAGAGATGATTGTCAGGGAGTATCATCTCCGTCAGTTCCACGCTGGCCAACAACTGCTGATCTCTTCGGTGAGAGAACGTTTCTGGCCCACTAACATGTCCAGTTTAGCTCGAAAAGTTATTCATTCTTGCATTCAATGTTTCAAATCAAAACCAAAGATCACAGAACAACTTATGGGCGACCTTCCAACCGAAAGAGTGACTGAAGCTTCTGCCTTTCTGAGAGTTGGTGTGGACTATTGTGGTCCATTCCTTATCAGCTATCCCATCCGTCGAACCACACCGGTCAAATGTTACGTTTCGATATTCGTTTGTTTGGTTACTAAAGCAGTCCATCTAGAGCTTGTAATGGACTTAACTACACAAGCCTTCATAGCTGCACTTAGAAGGTTCATCAGTAGACGGTCGAAACCAGAACTTATTATGTGCGACAACGCAACAACCTTTGTTGGTGCCAGTAGAGAGCTCAAGGAATTGGTTCAGATGTTCCATTGTCAGAGGTTTCAAGAGTCAGTTATTAAAGAATCATCAGACGAAGGAATCGAATTCCGATTCATTCCCCCGCGAACACCCAATTTTGGAGGGCTCTGGGAGGCTCAAGTAAAAGCCTTTAAAACACATTTTAAAAAATCGGTTGGCTTGCGCACACTCAATGTGGATGAAATGCTTACCGCACTTGCGCAAATAGAAGCTGTTTTAAATTCTAGACCGTTGACACCCATGTCTAGCGATCCCTCGGATTTTCGTGCCCTTACCCCAGGTCATTTTCTGGTCCAACGTCCGCTCACATCTGCTCCCGATCGCGATGTAACTGATACATCAACCAATAGGTTGACTATGTGGCAAAGAGCGCAGCAGTTGTCGCAACAATTTTGGCGGAAATGGAGGACACAGTATCTATCAGATCTTCAAAACAGAACGCGGTGGACCAAGCAACGTAACAACATCAGGGAAGGTATGATGGTGCTATTGAAAGAAGACAACGTTCCTCCACTTCGATGGCCTTTAGGCCGCATCACTCAGGTTACACGTGGCAGTGACGGTAACATTCGCGTAGCGACAGTGCGCACGCAAGACGGATCGTTTAATCGGGGAATCTCGAAAATCTGTGTCCTACCCATCAGAGACAACGAGACTGATACAACATCTCCCAACACTATGCATAACACAGATTTGAATCCAATCCAATCCACACAATAAGTATTTTGTTAGAAAACCAGTCAGTTTTTGTTCAAATGGTCTGTCCAATATTTGTGTGCATGGCAATTATGTGATATTATGTCTACAAATTATAATTAGTCCATGGCTACAGTTGCACGATTTGTCTAAGATGGTAGATCAATGTAACAATTAGTGTTCTAATGCTCTCGAATTAATTTTATTTTTGGTAAGCAAAATCGACGCTCAATCATCACATGGTCCAAACTCACGACGTTCATCAACGGTCATTGAATACACGTAGTCCGAGCAGCATCAATTTCACCCACCATCAAGCTGCATTCTGCATCGACACGTCCTTATTAAGTGTTAGCCGCTTCTGTGGGCCCCATAGAGTTGTTTTTGACATTTCTTACGCACACTTGCTGAGCGTGTACAGATGAGACGGGACAATTAACCTCAAAAACTCTCGGTACAAAAAACGGACAGCCGGTCGACGCACATGGTCGTTTTTGAGGTTAATTGTCCCAAAACTGAAAAGTGTTGGTGAAGCAATCAGCATAATATCACGAACACTACCAGCGGCAAATAGGACTATAGCTAACCGTTCCAACGATCCAACATAACGGCTCTCCACCGAGAACCACATCATCACCTGCAATCGAAAGCACGAATTAGGTTTCAATCACGAGAAGATTTTCACTTAAAGCTTACCTGTATGAAGTCCACATCCGAGGCCATATCCAGATTAAAGTCCAGGTCCATATCCAGTCCAGGTCCAAGAAAAATTACGGGGGAAAAGTAATTTTAAGGGAAAAGTAATTTTAAAGGAACTAAAACAGCACCGCACCGCAGCTGCAAAATGTAAACAATTATCTTCAAAGTCCAACACAAAAGCCACGAAGAGAAGAATTCAATCGTAGTCGGAGAGAAGCAAACGCAATCCATAGGCGTATCATTCGAAGGAGGGGCCCGAAAAAAAAAACATTTTAGTTTAGTCAACTTTCTGTGAAATGTCTGTTGTAATTGTAATGTAAATTGAAAGCTCTTATAGGGAACAATTAGTTTATATAACGTTTAATAATTTTTGAAATCCATAAGGTTTCAACGGGGGCGGCATGTTCTGGATCGATAATAATTGTTGCCATAATGTCAGAGCCACCCCAACCACTATGCTGTCAGTTCAATTCTCTCTCTGAGAAGACGTATTTCTCGGCCGATTATTACCGAACACTTGTCGATGATTGATACTCTGAGTGAGCATAATTATGTAACCGATTCATTCCGTCCAAGTCGTCACAGAGTTCACATCGCGTTCTTACACATCTCATTTGGTTGACTGCCACAATAAAAAGTCATTTTGAAGTAGAAAGTGCAAGTATTTCACTTAATCGAAGGTCCCGTGCTAATCCGAAAGTGTATCAACTCCGTGGAGCCTTCATTGCCCACGATAGGACCCCAAAAGGCTCACCCATAAGTGCCACTGGACAAAGTGCAAACAAAATAAGTGCCCCAGTGTGTTAAGTTTCGGTCGTTCAACAGCAACAGAATACAGTCCGCTCTCATTATCTCGGACGAACCGAAACAACATCTACAACCAGCAGAAAAAAAAACAGCAGCCGAAAAAATACACCACACCGAACGAATCGAACCAACCGACAGACCAGCAACATCAACAACAACCCCAAAAACGAATGCATCAACATCACTCGACAGAAAGCACCACACCAGTTCCAGCTCCAACAGTACATATGACCGTTTCACCGCCTCGCAAGAGATCAACCCCTCAAGCTTCGCCCATCGCCTCAGGTGACGAGGCTGAAGATGACCCACGACGAATAAACGCTACACTCATCAGTCCCGATAATTGGAAATCGACCAGTGTAATAGATCGTATCCCTTCCCCTACCCCTCCATCCACATCCAAAAACCCCTTCCAACCTCCTCTTAATTCTAAGACTAAATCAGACCCTCGGCACAGTACTACTTTTATGAAGTGAATTGCCTTAATAAATATAGTTTAAGAATAAAAAAAAAAGTAATAAGCTTTTCATGTTTTAGAAATAGAAAGCCAAAACATAAGGAATCTAAACTAAATTGATAAAATTTATGAAATCTGTTAAAAAAATTCCAGAATCAAAATTTTAAACAGTAACAATGACGAATCTGGTTAAAAATCTGTGCAATAATAAATTTTTCATGATTTCGATACCTTACTCAATATTTTTATGCAATAATTCCATACGGAGCTTCAAATAAAAAACAATCACCGGTTATAGAAAAAAATTGAGGCTTCACTACAAAATTGAAATAAACTGTGAAACAACATTTTGAAAACGGGTAAAAAAAATCGCCATGTTGAGGCTCCACGAAAAAATAATATCATTGCATTGGATCGAACAAAAAAGGGATTTTCTCAGAAAAAAATTCAAATCTTTTTACGAATCATAGAGAAACTATAAAAATATTTCGTGATAAAAAAAGGAAAGCAAATGATTTTTTTTGTGTAAAAATAATATTCTCTTTACATTTCACATAAATTAAAACAATTAAACAAGTGAAAAATGATCAAAATTGAGTGATGAACCTATTCAATTTTGGCTAGTTTCTATCTAATCTAATCTTTTGGCTAGTTTAATCATCTTAAATTTAAAAAAATGTAAAGTACATGAATTTGTTTTATTTATCCTTTTCCATAATTGTTTTTGTAAAAAATTTGTCGTTATAAAAAATTACGTAAAGCTCTGCAAACTATTTTTACCTTAATTTCATTTTCATGCGGCCCACGGAAAGAATTTCAAACAAAGTTCTGAAGCGTTGTTTCAGAAGTTTGCTCACCCCTGATCCAAACCATCTATAAATTAAAGTCTCTTGAAAAAATTCAACAATTTCTGCTACAATGCAGAACCTCATTGAGTTTTAATTTGGAAATCCTTATTTTCTGTAATTTTTTTTTTGCGTATAAAATGATGTAGATAAATTTGACATTCTTATAAAGATATCTACCACACTAATAAAAATAACAGTGAAATAAAGAAATGAATCAATTTTACATTTTCTTTAAAAAAAAACTTGAAGACTTTGTGATAATTTTCAAAACAATTTGAAAAGCATAAAAATCCACTACGATAAGAAAAAAAATCATATATTTTGTATTATTACGGTAGAAAATAGACTTTTCCGTTTTTTCTTCATTAACACAAGGAAACAGTTTTTTTTTGTGCCTTTGTTTCAATGATCAATTTTGGAAGATTTTGGCGTCCTGGTATCGAATCACGTACAGATTTTGTCTATTATCTTTAGTTTCGACGATTCCCGCATTTAAAAATGTTAATAAAAAACCAAAAAAAATCATTTATACATTTTTCGCAGAAGTCAAAACCCATCTCAGTTTCTGGAAAAGCTGAACATTTATATCAAATCTTTGTTTCCAAAATTGTTGTCAAGTTCTACAGTTTTGTTTAAAATTTGAACAAATTTCTTAAATGAATTTTTATCTTTTTCTAAGGTCATCTTGAAAACAAAAAATGATAGAAATAAAAGAATTTTACTTTTAGATGGTTCGCTTTCAAATCAGCTCTTAAATTCCCTGCACTTCGAAACATATTTGTGTTGTTAAATGAAATGATCGGCATTCGTTTTATTTTTCTGTAACGTTTATGATTCCTAGATATATATTTTTTAAATTTCCATCCTATTCTTTATTCGGAGTCACGAAAGTTCTAGGAAAATGTGACTAATTTTTCCGGAAACCCCACTTTAACTGGATCCCCCTTCACTCAACATCAGACACCCAGTTTCTTTGTTGCAGAAAAAGGCAAACTAAATGTATGGGAGGCCCCGGAAAAGTGCCGTCTCAACAGGAAAATTCAAAGTGGTTGGTGACCCTGGTGGCTTCAAAGTCTCGTTAGTGCCACTCCAGTGGGCTTTTTCCCGGAGCTGCTTTTCATTTTCCGCTAAATGGGGCCCCGGGTTTCAAAGCAGCACCCCAAACCCCAAAACCCAAAGCCTGCCGGCAGTCGACAGGACCGGGTATTTAAACTGTCATCGTTTATCGGGCCCCCCTTAAAGCTCAACAAAAGTAGTGGGAAAGGGGGGAGGGGGAAGGAGCTCAGTCCTTTGACGATATATGCCTATGCGGGTATATGTTTGAATTTGAGCGCGCGTGTTAAATGTTGAAAGTAGTTGGTTCCACCAGTATGGCTTAATTACCCTACCCTTCCCTCCCCCATCTTCATTCGTTAGGGATTGAGCTCAAAACCTCCCGAATGTAGGAATGGATCCTTTGCGGTTCTTGAGGACCCCATTTGGTTGCTCTGAAATTACGAAACGAAAGAAATTTGTGCCAGCCAACGCAAGAAGTTTGTTTTCATTAGTGCAAATTAGTACTTTCACGATTGGAGAGAAGCGGAAGCGAAACCCGAAAGAGGACGTTTAACAGCTTACTGGCTTTTTGGACGGCCATTATTTGGGGACTTATTCGAAATCATTTTCAGGCCCCGACTGTCATCGATATCAATTTGTTGAGGAGGTTGGTGAGGTTGGGGTTTTAAATAGTAAAATGCGAGTGGTTAAATTTGGATCCATTTTCATCAAAATAAATACATCAATGAGACGATGAGAAATATTATGCTGCTTGACAAAAATGACAAAAATTAAAAAATAAAAAAAAATGACAAAAATGACAAAAATGACAAAAATGACAAAAATGACAAAAATGACAAAAATGACAAAAATGACAAAAATGACAAAAATGACAAAAATGACAAAAATGACAAAAATGACAAAAATGACAAAAATGACAAAAATGACAAAAATGACAAAAATGACAAAAATGACAAAAATGACAAAAATGACAAAAATGACAAAAATGACAAAAATTAAAAAATACAAAAAATGGCAAAAATGACAAAAATGACAAAAATGACAAAAATGACAAAAATGACAAAAATGACAAAAATGACAAAAATGACAAAAATGACAAAAATGACAAAAATGACAAAAATGACAAAAATGACAAAAATGACAAAAATGACAAAAATGACAAAAATGACAAAAATGACAAAAATGACAAAAATGACAAAAATGACAAAAATGACCCAAAATGACAAAAATGACAAAAATGACAAAAATGACAAAAATGACAAAAATGACAAAAATGACAAAAATGACAAAAATGACAAAAATGACAAAAATGACAAAAATGACAAAAATGACAAAAATGACAAAAATGACAAAAATGACAAAAATGACAAAAATTAAAAAATACAAAAAATGGCAAAAATGACAAAAATGACAAAAATGACAAAAATGACAAAAATGACAAAAATGACAAAAATGACAAAAATGACAAAAATGACAAAAATGACAAAAATGACAAAAATGACAAAAATGACAAAAATGACAAAAATGACAAAAATGACAAAAATGACAAAAATGACAAAAATGACAAAAATGACCCAAAATGACAAAAATGACAAAAATGACAAAAATGACAAAAATGACAAAAATGACAAAAATGACAAAAATGACAAAAATGACAAAAATGACAAAAATGACAAAAATGACAAATATGACAAAAATGACAAAAATGACAAAAATGACAAAAATGACAAAAAATGACAAAAATGACAAAAATGACAAAAATGACAAAAATGACAAAAATGACAAAAATGACAAAAATGACAAAAATGACAAAAATGACAAAAATGACAAAAATGACAAAAATGACAGAATCGACAAAAATGACAAAATTGACAAAACTGACAAAATTGACAAAAATGACAAAAATGACAAAAATGACAAAAATGACAAAAATGACAAAAATGACAAAAATGACAAAAATGACAAAAATGACAAAAATGACAAAAATGACAAAAATGACAAAAATGACAAAAATGACAAAAATGACAAAAATGACAAAAATGACAAAAATGACAAAAATGACAAAAATGACAAAAATGACAAAAATGACAAAAATGACAAAAATGACAAAAATGACAAAAATGACAAAAATGACAAAAATGACAAAAATGACAAAAATGACAAAAATGACAAAAATGACAAAAATGACAAAAATGACAAAAATGACAAAAATGACAAAAATGACAAAAATGACAAAAATGACAAAAATGACAAAAATGACAAAAATGACAAAAATGACAAAAATAACAAAAATGACAAAAATGACAAAAATTACAAAAATGACAAAAATGACAAAAATGACAAAAATGACAAAAATGACAAAAATGACAAAAATGACAAAAATGACAAAAATGACAAAAATGACAAAAATGACAAAAATGACAAAAATGACAAAAATGACAAAAATGACAAAAATGACAAAAATGACAAAAATGACAAAAATGACAAAAATGACAAAAATGACAAAAATGACAAAAATGATAAAAATGACAAAAATGACAAAAATGACAAAAATGACAAAAATGACAAAAATGACAAAAATGACAAAAATGACAAAAATGACAAAAATGACAAAAATGACAAAAATGACAAAAATGACAAAAATGACAAAAATGACAAAAATGACAAAAATGACAAAAAAAACCAAAAATTACAAAAATTACAAAAATTACAAAAATTACAAAAATTACAAAAATTATAAAAATTACAAAAATTACAAAAATGACAAAAATTACAAAAATTACAAAAATTACAAAAATTACAAAAATTACAAAAATTACAAAAATTACAAAAATTACAAAAATTACAAAAATGACAAAAATGACAAAAATGACAAAAATGACAAAAATTACAAAAATGACAAAAATGACAAAAATGACAAAAATGACAAAAATGACAAAAATGACAAAAATGACTAAAATGACAAAAATGACAAAAATGACAAAAATGACAAAAATTACAAAAATAACAAAAATGACAAAAATGACAAAAATGACAAAAACGACAAAAATGACAAAAATGACAAAAATGACAAAAATGACAAAAATGACAAAAATGACGAAAATGACAAAAATGATAAAAATGATAAAAATGACAAAAATGAAGAAAAATGACAAAAATGAAGAAAAAAATGACAAAAATGACGAAAACAACAAAAATGACAAAAACAACAAAAATTACAAAAAATTTAAGAATACAAAAATTTCAAAAATTACAAAAATGACAAAAATGACAAAAATGACAAAAATGACAAAAATTACAAAAATTACAAAAATGACAAAAAATACAAAAATTACAAACATTACAAAAATTACAAAAATGACAAAAATTACAAAAAATACAAAAAATTACAAAAATTACAAAATTACAAAAATTACAAAAATTACAAAAGTTACAAAAATTACAAAAATGACAAAAATGACAAAAATAACAAAAATTACAAAAATTACAAAAATTACAAAAATTACAAAAAATACAAAATTTACAAAATTTACAAAAATTACAAAAATTACGAAAATTACAAAAATTACAAAAATTACAAAAATTACAAAAATTACAAAAATTACAAAAATTACAAAAATTACAAAAATTACAAAAATTACAAAAATTACAAAAATTACAAAAATTACAAAAATTACAAAAATTACAAAAATTACAAAAATTACAAAAAATTACAAAAATTTACAAAAATTACATAAATTACAAAAATTACAAAAATTACAAAAATTTCAAAATTTGCAAAAATTACAAAAATTGCAAAAATTAGAAAGATTACAAAAGTTACAAAAATTACAAAAATGAAGATCGCAAGAAGTATAATCCTATGAATAACTGGACCTTTTTTTTATCTTTCTTGCAATCTTCATTCCAGCAGGGTGATAAAGTGACATTCACATATATCGTAACGCTCGTCATAATTCCAAAGATTTTGAGAGAGACTTTCTAGTAGTGAGAAGCAGGCTTTTTGCGTCTATTAAGCAGAATACTTCAAAATTACAGTTCAATTTTTGGGTCGAAAAAAAGATTCTAATTGTCTCTGTTATGTATGTATGTGTCTGGTTTATTTTAGGGATACTACATGTATAATTTCACTATTAATTATGTCTTCATTTCCATCGATCAGCTAAAGTATTGAAAAATTCCGCAAAAATTACTTTATAAGCTTCGTCATCAAATTCCTCGGAACTGTTATTGTTTTCTATGTCATCCACGGAAGCAACTTTTTCGAACAAGGCGAAATTATGAAGTCAAAATTTTATACCCAATCGCAAATGTCAACATTTAGTTCTCCCCGCCCCGGTTTCTTCCTTCCCCTCATACTTTCAGCCATGACAACCACCAACAACTGATAAACTCAATACCTACATTCGCCTTCGAGGACGACGGCGAAGGAGCGAGTTTGTTTTGTTTTACTTACGCTCAACTACCTCTCGACTCAACTCAACTCGACGACAACGCAACCCCTTCAAAGCAACTACACCCGCCCCCAATATTTCCTTAAAGACCAAGCCAAAGTGCTTCTGTTTTACTTTTTGGTTGCTCGATTTTCTTTCCCCCAGCAGAAGAAATTCGACAAAGTTTTTGTGGAACAGCAACCAAAAAAAAGCAGCAGTAGGTACTAAAGAAAAAAAAACTTGTTCGTTGATTTTCGCGAGATTATGCATAATTAAGCTGTGCACGTGGTTACCTCGATATAGAAGTGTGTGTGTGTGTGCTTCTGTGTGACTGCCAAAAGCTTGACTCTTGCTTACTTGCTTATGACGGGCAAAACTTTTATCGCTAGATTTGCGATCGGTCGGCGACGAACGACGCTAAAGGTTCATGTTGCCGCAAACGAAAAACTGCTTGTCAGATTCGAACAGTTGTGTTCGAAAAAATAGCGGAAAGTGACTCTAAAAAGACTGCCACATAGCTTTAATAATACAATTCAACAACTAAAGAGAGTCTAACCAACGTCTTCCTCAGGTTTAAAAAAAAAATTCAAATTGTTGTTGACAAAACGTTTTGAAAAGAAATTAATCTTATAATAAAACCTGTAAAATGTTAATTGAAAATAACAGACAATCGTACAATGCAGATAACAAAAACTAAAAATCTCCAGCAAACAGATGAAAACAATTGAATCTATCTTTCCTTTAGTCAAAGTTGAAACACCATATGGAGAAAACACAAATGTGATATACAAAATAAATTGTAATGCAGAAGACAAACCGGAAACAAACGTGGAAAGAAAAATATAAGAAAAATATAAGAAAAATATAAGGAAGCAAAAATATAAGGCATGCTACAAAGGACTTACAAGCGTGGAACTAAAGCAGCGAATGTCCCAACATCGATGTCAAACAATCGAATTAAAACGTTTATGGGACTTTGGACATACCAAAGCAGACTACCCAATTGCAAAGCTGAGTCAACAAACTGAACTTCTGGATCACGAGATCACCACGCACCACCTTTTAGACATTGAAGGAGCCAGGATTAAGACAGGGGAAACAACTACGAAAAATTGAAGATATTGGAAAGCTGCCACATCAAAGCAACTAAAAACACAGTAAAGGATGATACGGTCAAAATTTGGAAAATTTGGTCAAGGGAAAACGCGTGTAAATGGGTGAAATCGTATATTTAAAAAATCGAATTATTTTTTTTCATGTTTAATTAGTATAAATTCAAGAAAAAAATTCAGTTAGGCTTCCGCTTTTTCAAATCCGAATTGTCGGGCCTTACGCATAACCCCTGCCATCAGATTTTGTACAGCCACCTTGTCCACCTTCTTCGCCGCAGAAAGCCAGTTTGCCTTGAACTGCTGCTCGTCCTTAGCAGTTTTTTTGGTCTTCTTTAGGTTCCGCTTGACAATAGCCCAGTATTTCTCAATTTGACGGAGCTCTGGCGTGTTGGGAGGGTTCTTGACCTCGGGAACCACCTGCACGTTGTTGGCGGCGTACCACTCCATGGCCTTTTAAAAGAAATGGCAAGATGCCAAATCCGGCCAAAACAGTACGAAACAACCGTGTTTCTTCAGGAAAGGCAGCAGACGTTTTTTCAAACACTCTTTCACGTAAATTTCTTGATTGGCAGTCCCGGAAGCTATGAAAATGCTTCAGGTACAGATGGCTTGCCAAACCAGATATTTCTTCGCGAACTTTGACAGTTTCATGTGCTTGAAAATATCTGCTACCTTTCCCCTTCCATTTGTCGTATAAAACTCCTGTTCCGGAAGCTGCTTGTAGTCGGCTTTGACGTAGGTTTCGTCGTCCATTATCACGCAGTCAAACTTCTTCAGCATCGTCGTGTACAGCCTCCGGGATCGAGCTTTGGTCGTCGTATTTTGTTTATCATCGCGATTTGGAGTCACTACCTTCTTGTAAGTCGATAGTCCGGCTCGTTTTTTGGCTCGATGCACGGTTGTAGACGAAACACCCAGCTTATTTGTGGCATCTCGGAGAAAGAGGTTAGGGTTTCGCTTGAAACTATCAGAAACTCTCTTTGTCGTCACAGCGACTTCCGGTTTCTACATTCTACATTCTACATCTACATTCTACATTGAGCAGAAAAATTGGGCGTAGGGAGTCAACAGTATCTTCGCCGTTCTTTCTGCGAACCAATACTATTACCCCATCAAGTTGTTGTCGTGTAATGTTAACGTTCTTCATTTCGTTTATAACTTGGATGAACTCTGTTTTCATAATATCCCAAGCATGCAGAAAGAACTCCCGTGTGATACCATCCTTACCGGGAGATTTATTCCAGTCAGAATTTTTGATAGCGTTGAATATCTCTTTCTCAGAGATCTCGTTCAAGAGCCGCTCGTTGTCTTCTGCATTCTCCGGGAGGCTTCGCATGGGTTGGAATGTATCGTGATCACTCACAGTTTCTCCTGTATAAAGACTGCGATAGTGCTGGAAGAGAGCCGCTTCGATATCTTCATGCTAATTTAATTGCTGCCCATTGATCTCGTGGTTATTGATGGTAGTTCCTGCTCGGCGTTTTCTGTTGTCGTCTAACTGGTCAATTGTTATCTCTTAGTCTCGCAGACGTCGAAGAAATATTTGTTGGTAGCTCTCAGATAGTTGTCTTCTTTATCAAACATAATAGACTTCATAAGATTGATTTCAGTGGTAATATCGACCTGCTCGTGAGCAACGTATGCTCTTTGCAAGCACGCATAATGACAGGACAGGACTGTGTATTTTTAACTCGGGTTACGAGTGGTTTGTGATTACCTTTGATGAGAGCGACAATTTGGGCGAAATCTACCCACCAGTCCGTCCGAGTAGCATACAAACGTTTATGGGATTTCCAGAGATCAGTGTTCCGAAAATCACTCGGAAGAAACGCCCAGGATCCGTTTCCAGTTGTAAAAATTCAAAGTCGAATGCTGCTGCCTGTAGTTCCCTAGAGAAACGACAGGGCTACAATGCGAGATCAATGCAAACAAGATTCAACAGCGAGATCTGATTCGCATCAAAGTTGATCACTCAAGCTCACTACCTGTTGTATCAGAAGTGATTGAGATATTTACTGATACAAGATCCCATTTGAAAAGCCGCTCACTCGCTCACTTACTTACTCAAACTCAATCAATGCGGCCTTGTATCGGTTCATACTACCTGCGTATTCTCTCTCACATTCATACGTAATGCCACAACAACAAATCGATATAAATCAAGCAGACAGCATTCGATCATCGATCAGTGATCGAGTGAGTGAGTGAGTGTTGAGAATTCCAACTGGAGGGGGAACGCCTCTCTTTCAAATATTATTACTTTGATTCTTGGAGCAGCTGTCAAACACAATCTGTGCCCCGTAGTGAGAAATGTTGAAAATGTTTCAGTGTCTCTCATGAGAATTGAGTGATTTTCGGAACATTGGTTCTAGTTAGTTGTTCTGCAGATTCAAGGGTCAGTGCTAACAATATCGTCGCCCAGGTACACGTGGGACTTATTATTGTTTTTTTTTTTTTTCTTTTTTCTGGGATTCTCATCCTCACGGATGATTCATCCCTTCGATATACACGGAGGTCCGGCTTCTTTACGCTGGTTTTTGGAAAAGTTCTAGTACGACATCGGCTCTTGAAATTTCGCTGAAACCGGTTCAGATGTGTTAGTTAGTAACGTTTGCTGGCTTTTTTCATGAGCAGAGTTGAGTTTGCTGTATTTGGCATGTTTTAGCACATGGCGATCGATAGTATAGTTAACTTACTTACTTATTGTTCCCGCGCCGATCCTCCTGTACATAGAGCCGTGGTAAAGACCCCCACTGTAGGCGATCCGGAGCCAGCGTCTTCACTTGGTCCAAGACAAGACTTTCGTCGACAATTCGTAATTCGGCGGCTAAGCTTCGCCGCCACGAGTTTTTGGGTCTTCGATGTCCTTCTGGATTCCATTCAAGTGCCTCTCTACATATCTCGGTCTCATCTCTTGCAGTGTGCGACCAATCAATCTCCACTTATGTACGTTCCCGAATCTCAATTTTAGCGCCCTTTGATGACACCGACGATATAGTTCCTCATTTGTGATCCAATTGCCAGGCTACCAAGCGCGGGCTCCGCAGGCAGCGGTATACAAATACTTGCAGGTTTCGCGTCGTTACCGCATATGTGCGCCAAGTTTTGCACCCGTACAGCAATACGGAATTGACGTTTGAGCTGAAGATTCGGATTTTCGTTCGTAGAGAGAATTGGCGTGACCGCCAGATGTCTTTCTTGGTACCACCATCAGGCGTTATCTGGCTACCAAGATACTGGAAACACTCCACTTTCCCAACTTGTTGCCTAGCTACCATGAAACTGGAGAGATTTCCTGTGTTGATCTCCATCGACTTGGTCTTTCCGACATTGAATTTGAGACCTGCTGCCTTGGAACTTTCGGTGAGGTCGTCGAGTTTGTTTGGACAAGCAAAATAATATCGTCAGCCAGGTCAAGGTCGTTCAGTTGCTTCATTGTTGATGAATTCAATGGCAATCCTCGGTGAAATCCTTCAACAATGTAGCAACTGAACGACTTTGACCTGGCTGACGATATTGTTAAGCATATTCAAAAATTGATAGAGTCCAGACCGAGGGAAATAGTTTCAAAATAGTCATTCTAGAAATCATGATATAAGGATCCTGTTTTCTCTGCGGGAGCAAATATCCTGGCAACATCGAGTGAGATCACTAGTGCTAGGTGATGTGGGACAGCTTTTATTAGGGGAGCAGGAGCTAAATCGATTGTTGGACTTCTGAACCCTTCGTTGACAAAGCCAAGGTCGAGTAAACGTTTGTTTTCATTTTCGATATTGTTGATTTGGCGCCGAGTCGCTTGAAGGATGCTGAAAACGAAGAACGTATGCGATCCGGGAACAGAAAGCCACTTCGCGAAGAACAGCATTCAAGACCGGGCAAGTTGAAAAAACCAATAACGAGTATGTCATCATCGGGTGAGCACACTGAGCTAACTTTAGTGAGGCAGCGCGAGAAAGATTCAGCTAACACCTGGGCTTCGAAATGATCGGGACTACGCACAAGTAAAGATTCCGTTCGCCGAGATCGATGCGGGCCCGTAAGCGTAATTTCTGATTCGTTGCGCCCCGGTGATGAAAATCGTAGCAGAAGCGTTGTCCGGATGATTTTGCGAGATGGATGTGGTAAAGCGTAAACTGGGAACGCAAGCAAGATGGCTTCGTTGAAATAAGGAACTTGACTGTTAAAGTGTAAAAGTCCAATGAACTCAAGGCCAGGACGACTGGAGACACTGGCTACAAAAAAAAAAAACGATTGAGTCGAAGGGCTCCGGGGTCTCCAAAGAGCGCAAATCGATGCGTCATGGTGTAGAAGCCTTCAATGAAACCGAAGAGTGTTGCTGGCCATTGTAGAATCTGTGATTGCATCACACAAGGAAAGTGTTCCAGAAGAAGATAAATAGTCGCCTGGACAAGAAAGCTGGAGGAACTCACCGCCACAATCGAACTCAGGGCTGGGACGGCTGAAGACGGTGACTGGAAACTGCGCGACTGAGGCGAGGGGCCTGAGGCCTCCCAAGAGTTAAGATCGTTGCATCCCTTGATGAAACCAAAGTGACGTTGGTTATTCCTCCAAGATTTGAAAAATCGTCGTTAAACAATCTGCGGAGGGTTAAAATCTCGTCATCGTTGTTGGCTTAAATGGATCCCATCAGCGCTAAAGATACAAGGAGAGTCAACATCTAAGCCACCGGTACGGTTTTGGATCGACTAGGGCCGATTACGTTCGGGGTAGTAGCTTGAACCGAAGGGGCAGGAGTCAAAGGCTGCTGATTGTAGTTTTTTGGCTGATCCACAAATTATCGGAAAAGCAACCTTGTAGGCCACGTCATGGGGCTCAATGCAACATCTTTGTACACAGGAACCTATCCGATTTTGAGAGACACATATTTACGAGTGGACCCATCTACTCCTTTCATTAGTAATCGTTTCATTTCAACCATTGTAGAAGGATTCAAGCATCGGGATAATATATTGTTAACATTTTTATTCGTAGTCTGCGGCTGGAGACCAGCTAGGTACAACCAGAACTTAGGTGTTGAGGGAGGAGGTACAATAAACGAGACTGA
The DNA here is from genome assembly GCF_029784155.1 of Uranotaenia lowii. Classification (NCBI taxonomy): domain Eukaryota; kingdom Metazoa; phylum Arthropoda; class Insecta; order Diptera; family Culicidae; genus Uranotaenia; species Uranotaenia lowii. The sequence continues at coordinate 235,635,861 of NC_073693.1, read as the reverse complement.
TAGATTACTAAGATCGACAGACATTTTGGTCCCGGTCATTGTAGAAGACACAAACGATAGTCCATCATTACCGCGGTGACATTTGACGTTCGGAGACGGATACTTTCGTGGTGTCCCTTTCAAAGGAGGAAACAAGGAAGTTGTTATCGGAGGATATTGCTTCTGAGCTATGTCATTGACTTGTTGATCAATTTTTCAGCTTACGAGCTTCTCACTTTATTCATAAGTCACTGTCCCTATTCATGCCGCTCGAGGGAGATTATTAAAATTAATAGCTGTTTATAATTTGATAGTTGAAATCCGTTTAAATTTTTTAACTTAGTTTTGATCCCAAAAACACATAATCAAAGACAAATCAGGTGTCACGTCATCTACGGACGCACCGCAGTCACGCATCGAACCCCCACATCATTCGCCGTCACTGACAGGCGAGAAACGTCAAGGTGGTAAAGTGCATGACCAGCAATACCCAGACAACCATTTGGTGGGTATTTCGAATTTGCAACGCAAATATACGTGCAAATATACGTGTAAACATATCGTATATAATGCAGCAAAACCAGTATAAACGTATCATTTTGGAGGCCATATAGGTACATAAGCAAACATATTCTTGATTTGGATTGTATTAAATTACGATTTGCACGACTTGTCATGCGCATCATTTACGACCACCCTGATTCTTTTTGAAATATACTATGACAATTTACATCATCATATAGATGGTTGAGGTTGTATTATACGACATTTTTCGTAACAATATGGAAAGTTTGACGACTTATTTGGTCGTCTTTTGCGACTTGAGTGCAGGGATCTCATTTTCCGTCAGTTGAATAAAAAAAAATTGTTTCAAAGAAATGCGGTTTTTGATGTCAAATTTAAATTTCTTTTTAAACTAGTATAAAATAAAAAATTAAACAAATTCAAGTTTCTATCCTACAATTCAATTTCAACGTTCAAGAAGTTATTGTAATACCTGGACTTGGTCCCCTGACCATACGATCGGCAGCTCATGATGGTTCCTCGACGCTTTCTGGAATATATAAATTCAAGGGGATTTGCTTCAAAGGCACTAAACCAAAAGCAAATCGTATATTTCTATAACTAAAATCTTTTAAATCGTAGAACACGTCATCGATGATTTAAAAATAGACCAACATTTTGACGCCTCCTTTAATACGATTCCAATCATCGATGTCCCATTATCATAAACGATTTTATTGAACTTATTTGTATTCTTTTACGATTGCCAACAAATACGTTTTACGAAAATCAGACATGCGAATTTATTTGCAAAGGTATACGATTGCATGCACATTATCACGAATCAATGCAGTTATATACGTTTTTAATTTCGAATTATTTTATGCCTAGCACGACAAAATCTCTCAGTCACGGCTGATCATGGTATATCGGTCGTTTCACGGATTTTTTGCGAATTGTCGTACACAAAGGTCGAGTTCATATGTACATAAATACGAGTCTCTCTTCTTGTCGTAATAAAATCATGCAATGCATTTAAATACGATAAAGAATATGCATGGACCGCACATTGTAGGTGCAGATATACGAAAAAGAGTATAAATAACATTCTATACGATGTAATCTGTAAAATAAAATACGACTTCTGGTTGTCTGGGTAACAAAGTTTGGTGACTAGGCTTTTAATCAGTAACAAACAAGTAAACAATTTACAAAAAATTTATTAAAGTTTTGTTACAATTACAGTACAATTTAAACAACTAACACTGGATTACACTACATTCGTTTGCAAGGAACACTTCAAATCAATTTATAGCTTCGCGCAGGTAAACTTGATGTGTTAAAAGTGCAAGAATAAATTATGTTACTAAGGTCTATATCACAGGTATTGATTCGTGGCGTAAACCTAATTCGTCTGCTAAAGTGCCTAATAATACTTGAAACAGGTAAATCCTAGATTTAAACATAATTATTTATTGAGCATAACATTGTCCACATACATTTACCATATAGTAACACTAAGTGCTAGCAATACCGTACGGCACCCGAATTTCGGACTGAACACAAATAATAACTAAACAGGCATTAAACGTAAGTAAACACTTCTTGAAATTTAAGATTATATACAATGAAACACGATGCACACATAGATTATAAGTACTCAAATCCCTAAATGCATAAATTGTCTTTACTACAGGGATAATTTAACGTTCTGTAATACACCGTTGAAATTACTGGAAGCTACGTCGTTTTCTTTCTTGTTTCAGCAACATCAGGAATGGAGTGAAATGGATTTGACAGAAAAATTTCGAAAAAAGTCCAATAATTGTCCTAATTCACTCCATTTTTCGATATCACATATTATCGGTAGGATTCTCCGATTCGATAAAACTATTGAGGACGTTTCCTTAATATTGTCTTCAAGAGAATTTATTTAAATCTCAAAGATTTTATGATATTTGATTTAGTTCTTCTGAATCTGAATCCTTACGGAAAAAAACCTTTTTTATTTAAAGAAATATAAATGATGTTTTAAGAAAGGAGTTGCAATTTCCTTGCAATTTTTTTTTTTGAATATGAACTCAATAGCTTAAATTTTGAATTGAGACCAGTTTCATTGGGTAATTAAGACTTACTATTATTTCAGTTGAGTTTCCTCCAAATATTTGCCCCGGACTGTTCCCAGAACATTCCCAGACCGAGGGTGACTGGAGCTGCCTTTCATAGGCCGCTAGTAGCGGATGGGGACATTAGAGGAGTTTGCTTCAGGATTGCGTGTTTCATAGCTTTATAGGTAAATCGTTTGACGCGAACGACATCGACGACGACGAAAAAGACGACGGTGATTGTGCTGCTGCTGATGATGATGACGATGATGAAGACGATGACGGTGGCAAATTTTCCAGCAAAACGCAACTCCCAGTCCCAGCAGAACCAAAACCGAGAAGCAGCTCGTAGGAGCAACTTTGTTCAGTGCCTATTAAATCTTCAATTTGTTTTGTTGATAGAACGGATGTTTGATCTGGCAGAATGTGCGGCCCCGGGATTCCACGGATTTATGCGATCGGAAAGGCTTGTTTGACTCAACTTGATTCCGTTTCGGTTAAGGAAGACCGCTCTCGGAAATGATGTCAAAGATAGTCCTCGAGGAGGTTAGCGTAAATACCAAATAGCGTAAGGCAGCTCTGAGCCATGGATATTAGCATACAAATGGTTGGAAGTTTTTGCTGCCTCGACTCGGAGACATTGTTGACTATTTTTATTAAAGATTTCAATCAAACTGGCATGGCTTAATCAGTTAGTGCTGAAAAGGGGTAATAAAATTGGCAGAAGCATTGACCGGTGACATAATTTTGACGTTTATTGGTTGATGGATTTTTGATGTCTTTCCGAGGTTTGTTCATAATTCATCATCCTTGGAAATAGGTTCGCGATTAAACTGTCAAAATAAGGTTTGTTTGCTCTTTGATGAAGTTATTCGAAACTGTGCTCTCCCCATAAAGCTTTTTTAATAAGGTATCTTCATGTCCCAAACCATTCCATTCAATTTTCATAAAACGTTCAACATTTCAAACAATTAAGTAGAAATAGAAAGGAAATCAATACTAAAGTTATCACCAGCTGTGTTCCAAAAGCCATTGCATTGTTCGCACCTGTGTTCACACACGTGTTCCTCACGATAAACTAATGACGACAAATTAATCACAGTTTGCTTCATTGATTGCGGGCAATCAACACACGCATTCACAAATTCTTCTCTTTTACGAAAGTTGATTTCAACAACTGCCGTAGAGGTAGGTTTAAAAACGATTTCCATCGCCATTTTCACCTCACACACAGCATCATCTCCAGGCGTCGACTCATTTAGTTTAATGAACTTTTCACGCGGCAGAGCTCACGCAACGACGAATGGTACGATTTTCGGCACTCCCCCCGGATGGAAAAACCAGCAGCAGAAGCAAAACAAGGCCCGGTTAAACCCTCCTAAATGATCTCCCCAAAGACACCTCCATCATACTCATATAAAACACGCGCGTCGTCGTCGTTGAGTTCCTCGATGTGTTGTTGAAACAAAATATCTGGCACCCTTCTTCCGCCGATAACCCTTTGGCAACTCTTTCGTTAATCCCGATATCAGAGCTGGATTCAGCATTTCTAGACTCCGGAGAAATTTTTTTGAACGCCCTTACAGATTTTTTACCAGTTTCAAACTCATGTTTTACTGGAAATCTAAAATTCAGTACATTTATACATTGTACCTCGTTATTTGGGCTATATAAAGGGTGGCCAAACCATGGCCAAGGTTGCCAGAAAAAAATTCTGACTTTAAGTGATTTAACCAAGAAGTTCTGTGACGGTTTACTGTGAAAAAGCATAAATTTGATTAAAAAGTCATGACAAATTTTGCCATTTTTTGAGAAAAATTAAGTAAAATTAACAATACTACCATGATTTTCCAAATCAAAGAAAAAGTCCACAGTTTATGTTGAAAAAAATGTAATTTTTTAATACGTACAAAATCAAAAAAAAATCTGTAAAATCTGTGAGTATTTCCAAGTCTGTTTTCTGTGACACATATTCTGTGATAAAAACTTGCTCAAAATGCTGTGCAATAATAGATTTTCCTGTGATTTCGGCAACCTTGACCATGGCCCGCGTCCAACTTTTTGTGGCCCGCGAAGCTTTTTTTTGGAAAAACCATGTTTTAAGAATTTAACGTTTTTCTTGGTCTGCCTATATCATTTTGATAAATGTATCTGAATCAACACTTTTTAAATTTAAAATAAAGATCCGAAAATCTCCTTCAGTGGTATAAGCCAAAGGGGATTAATTATATAAAAATGAATTTTTAAAACACATGCGGTTAAATTGTTGGGTTTGGCAATTTTCCATTCATTTTCCAAACATTTTTTATTATCTTCTGAAAGTTTTTTGCAATTTTTTTTCCAAAATCTTAAAAAAAAATCAAGAAATATAATTTGAAAAATGGAGAATCGTTTAACATTATTTACTCAAAATGGATTCTTTTCTTTGGCTCTGAGGGTTTAATATAATTTTACAAAAAAGGTAACCGTCAATGAATAAAAAAACAATTCAAATTACTACTTTCAAATTATCCAAATTGTACGGTATTTGACACATTATCTTAAAGTTCCATCACACATTTTTAAATGTTTTCCGATTGGGTTTTGGTGACTACATATCATTGATATGAAGAGCATTCAACCGGAGTCTAGTTGTAAAATTGGGAAGGTTGGATATCCTCAGAATGATATAGTAAGATCATATCGAAATCGTTTAAAATCGTAGAAAAATCTCCGAATCATATCAACATCATAAATAAAAAAATACTTTTACAACAACTTCAACCCTTTTGTAACTTGAACTCTATTTCAACAGCTGCACTCATTCATCCTAATATTTTAAGTTTGGCAAATATTGTAAAATATTTAAAGTTTGTCTGCAAATTTTTACAATTTTTGTTTCTAAGCTTCAACAGAAAAGGTTATAATTATGAAAATTAAACTAAATCCTAATTAATTTGAACTGTACTTATGAACATCATTTATGAAAAAGTTAACAGAATTAACAGTGTGGTACTAGAATTCAACTTGAACCGGTTTGGTACTGATAAATCTCTCAAGAGAACGATTTTTTACCAAAAATTTAACATTTAAAAAGTGCAATGATTATAAAAGAATTTAATTCGTTTTCATCCTGTTTATAGAAAGCTTTAAAAATGCACTTGTCTAATCAAGAGACTGGAAAATTTGAAAAGAGTTGGATTGAGCTGAGGTTGAGTTCCGTACTTTGAAAAATTAATATTAGATATTTATGATATAACTAGAGCTAGTTGAAAAAATTATTCTTTAAAAAGTCAAAAGTTTGTAAATGTTACTATATTTCTACAATTCCATTCTGCGTTTTTTTTTTTAATTTGCCTGTCAAATTGTTCTTAAGAGAACGGTGAACTTGAAAACTTTGGGAATGGGCTTCCATTTTTTCAATGTTTGGAGACCATAAAATTGACTAAATGTCCATTGTAGTTACGCCGTTTGACTTTTCTAAGATGAATAATCCAAAGACGTTTTAATTGCCTTGAAAAGATTGTAAAAACGTTTTAATGAAAGATAAGTTGGGAGAGATATTTCATTTCGGATGGAAAATGGAGCATGGAAATGAAGCAAAATTTGAAAAAATATGCAACCTACAAAAATGACTAACTTAGGATGCGAGAATTTTTTTCAGTACGTATCCAGACTAAACAAATCCGGACTATTTAATCTTTAAGGGGGGGGGGGGGGGTAGGGTCTAACACTTTCAAAAAATCGATTTTTTTTATTTTTTATTTTCTTATTGTAAAACATTTCATGAATGTTGTGTCAAATTTTCAAGTCAATTGAAGCAAAACTGTAGAAGTTATAGGCCTTTATCTCCCCCTATCTAATACTGCAAGAAAGCAAGAGCAGAAACTTCAAACGCGTTTTTCTCGAAAGCACATTTTTAAAGTCCGTGGACATCGTCATTTGAAAACTACTAATCCGATTCTTTTCAAATTTGGAACATATTTTCTACATATAAAATACCAGACCCCAACGTTTTTCTTTTTTGATTTTATTACTTTGGGGAGATTTTAGAGGTGAACAATGGCGAATTTTTAAGTGAAAAATCGTTGTTTTTACTTCAAACAGCCACAAAAATTTCATAAAAATATTTTTAAGTTAAATAAAAACGTTGGGGTCCAGAAAAACATCTATTAATAATATTTTGCTCTGATTTTTTGACTTCAGATGATTCTGTGCTGAGATACAGTGTCCACCGCAAATCCTGTTTTCTAAAAGGCATCCTCGAAAATGCTCCGTCACCGGCTCATTTTTCAATATTTTTCTACGAAAAAATTACTAAATATTCTTTCAACAATGCTTTATATAATGCAAAAAAATTGGAATACATTTGTTTGAACGATAGCTTTAGAAAAAAATCGTGAAAATGGTGTTTTTTTTATACCCGTTAGACCCTACCCCCCCCCCCCCCCTTAAACCAGGAAAAATCCGGGCATTTGATTCTAAAATCGTCTAAAAAGAAACGTTTTGGACGTATAAATAAAAAATAATAAAATAACAATATCAATTTGTTTTTTTCGGTTTGGCAAAAAAGGTTAATAAAACCGGGCAAAATCCGAGCATTTCAATCCGGGAAACCAACTTGACCGGACTTTTCCAAAATTTTGTGTTAAATATTCGGGCAAACTCGGATAAAATCGAGTAATCTGTCTAGGTTTTTTCAAAAATCTGTAATTTAAAAAATCTATTATCTATCAGCATTTTCAAAAATCTGTAAGGAATTGTTTTCTACGCACATACAAGAATTTTATTTTTGCCAACCAGCCAATCTCATTTCTGGAATTTGGCCCACCTGTTGAAAATATTGGCAACCCATGGCTTAGATACTTTCCTGAATATTTAAGCAGTATGTAAGGGAAAAGGTTGATTCCATAAGATTCCCAAATAATATAAATATTTAAATTGAGGGCTTGTGATATAGCTCAGTTGGCAAGTCTGTTGCCTCCTGAGCCGATGTCCGCGAGTTCAAGCCCAAGAGTAAACATCGAACGCAGTTGTACCGGATAGTTTTTCAATAACGATCCGCCAACTGCAACATTGATAAAGTCGCGAATGCCATAATGATGGTAAAACGACTATAATCGAAACAAAAAAAAAAATAAATATTTAAACATTGAAAACCAGAGCTTCAAATTTTAAAACTTAAAAACTTCGCATGATATTATACTGTGCGATTATTTATTCAAATATTCCGAATAACAAGAAATGTTAACAAACTAGGCTAAGGCGATGAATTTTCATCTTGAAGCGATCTTTGAACGATCATATTATGTATCGATCAGTCAGCGGATAGGATCGATTTCCGCTAAAATGATCTGTTTCCTTTTTAACAAAAAAAAAACTTTTTGTTATTAAAGGAACATAAAATGGTTAGCTACTTAGTTTTGTTCTTCTTGTGGATTGACAATATTCTCAAATGCTAGGCTAAAATTTTCCCGTATCTTTGGATTACGTGATTCTATTGAGCTAAGGTTGCCAGAATTTTTTCAGTACGTATCCGGGCAGGACAAATCCGAGCATTTGAATTCAAAATTTACGGGCAAATTTTGTCAAAACATAGAAACTACTCAACAAAAATCATCAAAACTCATCGAGAGATTTTCAATAGTATTTTAGGCTTTCAGAAACCTTCTATGATTATTTTTATAAAATTTGTTAAAATATTTAGTTTTTGAGGCATAAATATAAAAAATAACACCGCAATTTGTTTTTTCTTTGTTAGATTTTCCAAAAAAAAAGAGTGAATAAATCCAGCGAAATCCGGGCATTTTCTATGAAATCCTGGCAACTGGGCCGGGCCGGACTGTTCCCAAATTTTGTGTTCAATATACGGGCAATCTGGCAACCTTATATTAAGTATGCATCTTTTGTGACCTTTATCGACAAAATGAATAATGAATGGTGCTGTTTGGCATAAAATTGATTTTTAAATCTCCGAGTAATTCGAAAAATTCATTCATAAATTATAAAGCTCATACATTTTGACAGGCCTCAGAGCTAATATATTAAATTTTAAAATCTAAGTTGAGAAGATCTATATATCATCAAAAGACCGATTCAAGATCAAACAATCCAATATCCAACATACATATTTAATTTTGAAATGACTATTGAGATTGGAATACATAAAACAAAGAAGTTGTGAAAAAAATGTTATTTATGCAATTCAGTTTTGAAAATTGAACATTTCGACACTGAAATCAATGTTGAAAATGGCTACTTTTCAGCACTGAATTCAGTGTCGAGAAGTAGGTATTCCACGTAAGGTGAATTTCCGAATCGTTAAGAAAAAAATTGCCATGCAAAAAGTGGATTTTTTCAGCACGAGTCGTAATTTCAAGTCGAGTGCTGACAAAAAAATCGAGTTTTGCAAGAACTAGTTTTTGCAAATTTGCAAAATTTTTGCAAACTTCCCTTGAATTTTTCTAATCAACCTATAAGAAGCGCATGTCAATAAATAAGAACATCTGGACGACCATGCTAACGACTGAAAATTGATGATCAAGGAGGTGGTGAAATGTGCTTTTCGACACTGCATTCAGTGCTGAAAAGTAACTCTTTTAGATACTGTTTTGTGTATCGGAATGTTCATTTTACAATACTCAATTGCGTAAAAGGTGCTTTCAAAACTCAATGTGAATAATTCTGGATGGAGATTGAAATGTCATTGGATGATATTTATCTTTTATTGAAAATTAAAAATTAAATTTATTTTCAGTTCTCAAATTCATCATCAAATTAAAGATTGAATCTGATTGAATGAGATTGAATCTCAGTATCAAAAACTAAACAACAATTGATAAGATTTTAAACATGCAACTTTTGAACTGGAAACTTTGTTATCCTTCTGCAATGTATTTTTATAAACTTAATTATAATTGTTACTTCAATTTATCGGCCTTATCAGTGAAAATGATGTCCCTTTTAGTAGGAACATCTAAGATTATGAAATTTTTATAGTTGGATAGAACGTTAGATGAAATGAATGATGGTTAAAATGAGCGGGTAGAATTTATTGAGAAGCATTATCATCACAAATCAAGTTTTTATTCCTCACGGGCCAACTATAAAAAAATCGTAATCTTAGATGTCTCTACTAAAAAGAACATCACTTTTCACCGATAAGGGCGATAAATTAAAGTAACAAACATAAATTACGATGAATAATCTCTTCATAAACTTAATTTTAATTAATTTTGCTTTTCTCACAACCTGACCAAAAATAAGTTTTCCAATTATTGTTTTGTAAAAATTATATGTATAACGTGTATGTTATTCCTCTTCTATGCAAAATTTGGTTCCATTTGCCTGAACTGTTTCCATGGCATAAAAAAATGAGACTACTACTGTTAAATATCCATGAAAACATTTCTCGTACCCAGATCCTTTCTGTAACTGCAGCATCCTTTCTCAACTTATTGGATGAAAAATGTATGAGTGCACCCATCTCCCTGATCTATCTCCTCACTGAAAAGAAGGTAGGAGTCTTGATTAACCATTGCTTGTTTTCAGAAAGTCTCCTTTGCACAATTTGTCCTCATTTCTTAAGAAGTTATCGAGTTAAGCAAAAAAAAATTTTTTTGAGAGCCTCCATATTACCTGTTAAACTTCCCACTGAAACGAGAAAAATCATAAATAAACATTACTCGTATCAAAATACAATCCAACACTTAATTCAGTGCTTTTTGACTGATAAATTCTCAAGATATTTAAAAACATTGTATGGTGGCCCTCCCCTCTTCCTATCTCCTCACTGGAGTCAGTAAGGAGTTTCTGACGACCATAGAGTCTTTTCTCGTATCAAAATATCCTCCCGTGCCAAATTTTGTTCCAATTGTTCCAGTTATTCAAAAACTTGTATTGGATCCCCCTCACACCTTTCTCCCAGCAAACATTTTTGTTGCTTTATTCTTATGCTGTTGTGATATGTGTTCCATATACATTATAGAATGATACTATGATATTTGAAAAAAAAAAGCATTTACCTACCAAAGTGGAGGCAATATTCATACATAAATTTCATTTCTTTTTAAAGCGACGAAAACTACACCAATTGGGCGTTGCCAGCGACAATATTTTTCAGTTCTCTCATTGGTCAATATTACTCAATTCCCATCTGATTTTCAGCCATTTGGATGCACTGCTTGCTGCAGAGAGAAAATGACGATGGTGTCCTCTCTTGAAGCAAAATCATTTCAACATTTACACATTTTTCGTACTTTCTATCATATCGGATTCGACTTCAGACGACATTTTATATGATCTTTTCACTATGAAATTGGAGTTGTGGTTTGCAACACCATTGTAAACTGTTTAAGTTATCATTTCTGATAAGATTTTATGTTTGCTGGACTGTTTCCCCAATGGATGGTAAAAAAGGACCTCAAAACACCTTGGAAACATATCGTTCACCCAAATACCCTTTGTTTACTATTTTTTTAACTACGATGCCAAGTTGATGTGCATTTTCAATAACAAATTTTTCGTAAGCTAGCTGCCTTTGGACGACAAATTCTACCCTGTACAATCCTCACATTCAAAATAAAATGTTAGGAATAGAAACGGTGTTGAAAAATGAAGACAAAATTGATTTAAAAAAAAACTATTATTTCTTGATTTTCTCTTCGTCATTCATTCCTCATGAATTATGCATCTACTTTTTTCAAATTAATTAGGTTCGAGTGCTTTGTAACATGTGTTACCAATAATAATTTTCAACTTTGTCTTACTAAAAGTACAATGCACTTGTGACAAAATTAAGGGTAGTTCGTGCAATTCAGTAACGTATTCAAGCAAATCAAAAACTCAAATGGGTTAAAAAATTTCTGAGAGTTAAAAAGAAAAAAAAACTATCGTCCCTACTTACACCATAAAGCATGATAAGTGAGTATACCTGAAGTCCATTACAATTTACGAGCTAAGTAACTTTTTTCGCTTTGCATCCATCAAGCTAATCTTTTCGGCATTTGTAGATAACATATTCTGCATCACATTGAATGAGATTTTATCAATGAAGATCACTGCTGTTGTTTTAATTATTTTTTGAATTTGCACTATTCGAAGAGCCTTTCCCACTTACTGAACCTTATATAATAAATCGTTTCTCATGAGTATCTTCTAGAGACTCTTAATAAATACCTACCTAACTTCTTATCAACTGCATCAAAGACAAAATAATATAATTGACATAAAGAATGAACATTAGAGACGAATTGGGATCTATTGGGTTTTAAAATAGGTTTTTTATGTTCAAAGACTTGTAAAATACAATTGATCGAAAAAGTTTGCTTAATTTGTATGAAAGAGGACTTTGTGCATAATTTTGAATTTAAAAAACTACTCTGCGAAGTTGAATCAAAAGTTTCCCAGATAAATCCGACCCTGATTTCGATAAACATACCAGAGTCGCGCGGGGAGTGGTAGGTCTCGAAGGTAGAGGAAAAAGATCGGCACAAAGAAACTTCACACTATGTTTTGGGGGAAAACAAGTTTGACACCGAAAGGGTGGGGGTGCAGACAATTTTGGGGATCAACTGATACACGGTTGAAGAAAAACGAAAACGACTATCTCACCTCTTTAGCAATTCAGCTACCAACATCCGGCGGGTATTGTTCATTATCTGGAAGGCTTGGCAGAGCACACTCAAATAAACTCGCACACACACATACATACATAAATGTACGTGCATAGACACACGAACAATCGGATGAGCACGGATGCAAACGCTAAAGCCCTCTTGATGAGCAGGTATACAAGAACTTTTCCAATCCAACAGGATGTTCCGGTCGGAGTGCTGATGATGGAAAAGGGACATCGGGGAAATTTGGGCGGAAAAGCCGAATCGGTTGATGAAGGGAGGAAAAAAGTGAAAGAAAAAACATAAACTCGTAGCAGCAAATCTGCTTTTCGTTTGCGAGAATGGCATTCCAAATGAGCACTCCGCAGGGCTACGTCAGGTAAATATGTGATCTACACCGGATCAACTGCCAGTGTAAGTAAGTACGAAGCAGTTGTAAATTACCTCTTAAGTTCGTTTTTTTTAAATAAAATTTACCTACTGTTTTATGTTTAAGGAAAATGTAACATAAAAGGTATGTAACTATTTCAAGACGATAAAAATTGGTTCATTATGTGTACAAGTAGGCTGAATTAAAAATAATTTCCTCAGAAAATAAAATATCAAATTTTCAACTGTCCTGCAACGATTCAACGTGGATTATTTTAAAATAAACGTCATTCCACTTCTCGTTCCCACAAACACAGTTTGGCACTTTGTTTGGAATACGCTGGTTGAATTTTTGCCAATGAGCTCAGGGTAGCTGGCAGATTATTCAACACGTACCTACTACATACTTATACGAGAGACGAACGATGATTCCTAAAGGCTCATCCTACCCAGCCCTCGACACTCAGCTGGAATAAATCATAAACTTTAAAGCGTATCCGGTGCGCGGTAGCAGCAAATTTTTGGGGTGGTGCGAATTTTTAACGTTTGTTATAAATTTTATAAATTATTTTTGTATTTTGTTTAAGAAGTTGGTAAAAAATCTATGAAAAATAAAATGAAAATTTATAAATACTTGGCCTGCAGCTTCAGTTGTCAACTTATTTGTTTGATAGCTGAGTCGGTTTTGGGTCTTTTTTTGAATTTCCCAAACTCTGAGGTCTTAAAAACTTCCTTTTGGATCAAAACAAATCCATGATTTGTTTTTTTTTTAAATTCTGCAAAAAATAATGGATGAGTTGGATGAAGCCTTTAAAACTCTAGGGTTTGAGAAATTCAAAAATCTGTACTTGTACAGGAATAAACATTCAAAACCTCATCGACTAGAAACGACCTAAACAATCAAAGTTTTGCAATAAACCAAATGATTTCAAATTCCTTATTGATTCGGAGGGTTCTCGGACCTGAAAATGGTCAAAGTAAATTAAGTGTTAATCGATTATTTGTTTATTAAAAACATCAAAGTATTTTTCATTTTAAAGTTAAATATTTATACAAGACGGAAAAATCTTCCAGATCTAGTCCAACTTGGCGATCCTCTCGTTTGACGTCTGCCATCAGATCTTGCCATTTGCATTGCCATCAGATCTGCTTAAATATCGCCAATATTTTTCGATTGGGTGGAGTTCTGGTGTATTGGGAGGGGCACAACCTGAATGGTGTTAGCGGCATACTTTTCCATGGCCTTTTTTTAATAATGGAAGGATACGAAGTCCAGCCAAAAAAGAACAGAAAAGTCATTTTTCTTCAGGATAACCAGTAGACGCTTTTGAAAACACCCCTTCAAGTAAATTTCCTTGGTTGATAGATTAATGAGCCTCAAAACATTCAATTTGCCATTATTTCCCTTCCGGTTGCTGTGTAATAATCTTGTCCTTGTTCTTGTCCAGAAAGCTGTCTAAAATCTGCCTTGGCGTAGGTTTTTTCGTCCATTATCACGTAATCAAACTCTGTCAACAATATCGTTTGCAGCTTTCGAGATCATGGTTTTGCAGTAAGGTTTCGCATCATTGCGATTTTTAGTCAATACCTTTTAAAAAATCGGATCGGATTTTTTTTTTAGTTCGGATCGTTTTTTAGCTTCAGGCACGGTTGTTGACGATATTCCCAATTTATTTGCAACATCTCGATTGGAGAGGTTCGGGTTGAAAACGCTAGTCGTGGCGCAGTAACCCGGCTTACCATTTTCCCCAGATCCCCAAGCTTCCTAGTTGCCACACTCAAGTTCTAGGTGTTTTTAAAAAATACAACCTTAGTTAAATTTAATTTTAAAAAAAACCTTTAAAACCCGGTGTTATAAGTTTCTAAAATAATTTTATCTCTGATATTTGCGAAAAACTAAAAAATCTAAATCACAAATTAAACTCAAACTGAATGTCAAAAAAAAGTCATTCAAAATGTACCATGATAAAAAATACCACGACTTACAGACATATCAGTTTTTGCAGAGAATATTTTCTTTAAAATTAATTATCCCAAAATGGAGTGAATCGTGACAATTAAGAAGTATTTCCGTAATATTTTTGGTACATGCTGCTTTTTAAATTTTGTTGATCTAAACCAAGTTTCATCAAATAAAAAAAAGAGTTTAAATAATATGTTTGTAAACATAATGTTGGGTGAACAAGAACCAAATGAGCAGAATACTGATTAAACAAATATTAAATTTTATAAGTGTACACAAACTATAAACAGTTCTGGAGAAACCGATTTTATAACACTGTTGTCTCAAATGCCGATCCTTAAACCGTGCGGGCTAAATGCGCCTATTCAAGTTAAATTCGCGGGGTACTTCGGTATGTTTTTAAAAAACTAAACTGAACTGTACCGGGGCCGAAACTAGAATGATTTATTACATTTGCTCTTAATACTACCGAGCCCCACTGGGGCGACAAATGACGAGTGCATCAAATGATACTTGATACCCTCGTCCGATGATGGTGCGCTGCTCCAGGTGTGGTTCTGCTGATCGTGCGTCTGCTAGAGCACGATCCTCGATGGGCCGGTTCCTTCGGTAACTGCTCCCTCCGTAAGTCCCAAACGTCTCGGTTGGGGCATTTCTGCGTCCGTTGCGATCTGGAATTTTGCTAGCTTTTCTTTGAATTTCTTTAAGCCGAAACCCACCAGTAAAATCATCACTATGGCGAAAAAGCTTAGTGATGCATTTTGAACAGTTTGCTTGGATTCGAGACTTTCCAAGTGTCTTCTGTTTTTCAGGTGCAGTTCTTTAATTTCCGAATAATTGGTGTGCGGTTCAACGTACACGGGCGATATTTTTTCTGCTTGTATAGGCAGAATCGTCTTCTGCCGAAACTCGATTTCATAGTTCTCATATAGCTCGTTTTTTATTCTTACTGAGCAATTGTGAAATAGAATTGTATGAATTCCCGTGAGAACTTTATCGTAGATTCCACAGGTGCTGTTCAAGGTGACATTGCGGTTGTTGGCTATCACCAATAGTGTGCCTGGTGTAATTTGCCTGACTTCCGTTGTCGCAGCTTTTTCTGTCATATCGCATGCTCCATGTTGAGCTCGGACTATTGAACTTTCGCATTGATTATTGCTGATGTCAATAATTTGGGTTCTCTCACAAATTTTGACTTTGTCGTTTCCACGGCATGGTGAAATGGTGGCTAGCGTTTGCTCCGAGTTCGCAAAAACCGTACGATGATTGATTTTGAATGTCCGATTGGAGATTGGTAAGGGTTCGATTACGAATTCCTGATACTTGGTTGGAAGGAGTCTGGGAATGTTCACCGAGATGATAAGAGTTGATCCTTTATAGATGACCGTTGTAGTGAGGATATCGTCGATGTTGTCCAGATGGTGTATCTCCACGCCTTGATTGTTTAATTCGTTTACAATTGTTTTGATTTCTTTAGTCGAGAGGATTTGCCTACTTATAATGTTAAGTTTTGCAAGCATAATCGCGTATTCTATAGATTTTAGTGAGTCTAGAAGTATATCGGTTTTGAATATCAAAGCTATTCTTTGATTTTCAGTTATCACGTTATCGCTAGTTTGGAGAAAATTTCTCAAAAGGTTTTGTTGAATTTTTATGTCGTTGTTCACAAGGTTTATCCTATTTTCAAATTTGGAGTTGATTTTTATTTGTCTGTTATTTTGTTTTATTAATCCTGCTTGCGATTTCCTTAGGCTGTCTAAATCTGAGTTTATAATTCTTAAATCCTCTGCGTCTAAATTTCCTGATATAAATTTAATTACACTTCCAAGGGTTTCAATTGCACGTTTTGATCTAAATGAATTTATATTTATAGTGTTAAATGTAAATCTGATTTCTCTTAATTTTGTTTTTAAAATTTCTGACAATTCACTAGATGAGATTTTAAGTTGTTGAGACACATTTTCAAGGATAGAAATGGACATTTCAAATTGTGGTAATTCGATAATATGTAAGAGTCTATCATATCCTGCGATTATCCTCCCTTCTCCTCTTTGAAGAATCAACGCTCCTGCGTTGTTCGTTATATCGTGAATTTGAACATATTGACAATTGATTGTTCTTATTACGATCAGAATTACGAGGTTACTCAAGTGAGACATTATGCTGTGGGGTAAAAAGAGTTTGTTTAGTGCAAAATTTAATTTTTCCTAAGTTTTTTCAATTTTGATTTATGAATTACAATATTCCTATGATCAGTAAAAGTTTTACGTTTGTCTTGGAAGACCTTAACTTTTTTGTATCTTCTACGTTTTTTGTTCCTAGTTCCTTGTATTCTGTTGTACAAGCTTTGGTCTGTTTCAAAGTTTGGTTCAGGGGATCTATTTTTGTTGTGTTGGTCTATAGTTTGTTTTTGATATTTTTCTAGTCGTTCTACGACTTCATCGAAAATTTTATTTCTATTTTCCAAAATGAGTTCAAGATTTAGGGGTCGTTCTTCTCCTTCTTTAATGCCATAAAATATTTCTAGGGGTTTAAGTTTTGTTGCAGAATGAATGGTTGTATTATAAAGTGTTGTGGCAATTAGATATTTCTGTTTGTCAGGAATGTCATCATACTTATCTTTGATGCAAAGAAAAATTTCACTCAGGGTGGAATGGAATTTTTCAACGATGCCGTTTACTTGGCTGTTATTGGGTGGTACAAAATAAAGTTCTGATTCAAGTCTGTTAAGTAGACTTCGAATTTCAATGGATCGAAATGCTGGTTCGTTGTCACAAACAATCAATTTAGGAGTGCCAAAGGTCGAAATAATTTTGATCAGAGCCTTTTTTATGTCCGGTATTGATCTGGATTTTATAGGAGTTAGGACAGCAAAGCGAGAAAGTTTGTCTACTGTAGAGATGAAAAGGTTTGGTTGGGAAATGAAAATATCCATGTGGACTATGTCTAGGGGTTTTTTGGGAATAGGTGTAGAAGCAAAGGAAATTTTGTACGGGATCCGTTCATACTTATTCTCAAGGCATGTTGTGCAGAGATTTATGTATGTGCGAATCTTATTCCGCATTTTTGGGAAATAAAACCTTTTAATTATTACTTTCTGGTTTTCTTCCACACCTCTGTGGGCACGTTGATGTGTATTTTCGATAATGGCATCCTGTTCTTTTGTGCTTCTGAGGTCCTGTAATAAACATTGCGTTAGTATAACTTTAAAGGTTTTGTTTCGAGAGAAATAATTTTTATAAGTAATTTGGAGGGTATTTAACAAGGATTCGGGGCAAAGTATACCTGTTATCCTGGATGGGTGTAAGAAGTCCTTAAACATTCTTATGAAGAATGGTACGCCAAATACCACTTTGGTTAAGGTTCTTCTGAAAATTCCTGGGAAAATTTCTTCAAACTCTTCTGATTCTTGGTCTCCTTGTTTCAGAAGAATTTGGTTTCTATAAATATTCAGAGGTAGTTCTGTCATTTTCAAGAAATCTTCATTATCCGATTCTGCAGAATGGGCAGTGATATCTGAAGAGTTTTCGTCATCACTTTGATCATTATTGTGCAGATCTCCTGTTAGATATCCTTCTAGATTACCTTCCAAATTTATTCGGGACAGACCGTCGGCGACGACGTTTTGTTTGCCGGGTCTGAATTTAATTTCAAAGTCATATTCCTTTAATCTTAGAGACCATCTCGCGAGTTTTCCGTGAGGGTCTTTGAGGTTTAAGGCGTATGTTAATCGCTGATGGTCCGTGTAGAGGATAAATTTTCTTCCATAAACGTATGGTCGAAAATACTTACACGCCCAATCTATGGCTAAAAGTTCTTTTTCAATTGTACTATATTTCTCTTCACTTTTCGATAAGGTTCGAGAAGCAAAGGCAATGGGCTTATCTTGTCCAATTGGTCCTTGAGACAAGACCGCTCCTACGGCATATTTTGAAGCATCCGTCGTTAACACAAATTGCTTCATGAAATCTGGATATATCAAAATTTGGCTGCTTGTAAGGATCTTTTTACATTTCTCAAATGCTGAGATGAATTCGGGCGTATGAGTAACACGCTCTCCCTTTCTCAACTGTTGAGTTAAAGGTTTGGCTATCCTGGCAAAGTCACGAATGAATTTGCGATAGTAACCGAGAATTCCTAAGAAAGCTCTCAGGTCCTTTTCAGTGTTGGGCAAAGTCCATTCTTTTATTGCCTTGATTTTGTCCGGGTTAGGTTTTACACCTTCGGGTGTCACGACGTGTCCCAGAAAAGCTACTTCCTTATGTAAAAACTCACTTTTGTCTAATTGGACCTTCATATTGAATTTCTTCAAAGTATTGAAGATTTTTCCCAGATTCTCCAAGTGTTCTTGAAGGCTGGTTGAATAGACAATTATGTCGTCCATATAGACCAAACATATTTTTCCGATATGATCACGGAGTATGTTATCCATAACTCTTTGAAAAGTTGATGGAGCGTTTCGGAGGCCAAAGGGCATCCTGACAAATTCATATAAACCGTGATCAACGCTAAATGCCGTTTTCGGTATGTCTTTCTCATGTACTTCGATCTGATGAAACCCTGAGGCTAGATCGAGCGTTGAGAAATACATGCATTTCCCTAATTTGTCTAATATCTCAGTGATATTAGGAATAGGGTACCGGTCGCTAATTGTTTTTTCATTTAGCTTCCTGTAATCTATCACAAATCGCCATTTCTTCAAGCCAGAAGCATCGACCTTTTTGGGGACGATCCAAATGGGTGAGGACCATGGGGAGACTGATGGCCTTATGATGCCTTGGTCCAGCATCTTTGAAATCTGTCGTTGTACTTCTTCCTTGTGGCAGAAGGGATAACGATAGGATTTCGTGTATACCGGTAGGTCATCGGTTGTGTTAATGCGATGTTTGATCGCGTTAGTAAAGCTGAGCTTTTGACCATCTTGATGAAAAATATCATCGTATTGAATCAGAAGTTCAGTCAGTTTCTTTTTTTCCTCAGAGTTCAAATGACTCAATCTCAATTGTGGAAGCAATGAGCTTTTATTCGTTTTTCCACCTTTGAGAGGAAGTTTAGAAGCTGTCGCTTCGACGTGATTTATTTCGCCTATTGAAATATTTCGCTTTAATTTAACTGTTTCGTCCAATGTGTTACTCAACAACACATTAGCAAGGTTGTCATTTGCAGAATATAATCCTGCTAACAAAAATACGCCAGGGTGAATTTCGCGATCATCTTCAATGCAAAAATCTCCATTTTCCAAAGTCTCAATCGGAATAATGTTTATCTCGTTTGCATTGAGAGTAAACGATTTTTGAGGATACTTTTTATACATTTTGATCCTCTCACCCGAAATTTTTAGTTCGTTTGAAGCAGTTAAAATCTCAGCTCCCATTTGTCTGAGTGCTTCATAGCCTATCAACCCATCAAAGAAAGGATGGAAGTCGAAGACAAAAAAAAAGAGTTTATTATTTTGAATTTGTGGAAAGCGGTTGAATTCCACGAATTTGTCAACTGTATGCAGGCCACTAATATTACGCACTTTTGCTGCATTAGTCGTCCTACATTTTTCAATATTTACATGATTCTTGCTAATATAATTTTTGTTGGCACCAGTGTCCACCAAAAATTTTAATTGTCCTTTAGAGGTTTGAATCATGACATAAGGGATAAAATTGTTTAGGTCTTTTTCGTTGGACCTAGATCCACCTGAAAATTTAAATCGTCTTCATTATCGGTTTCTGTTTTGGATTCCGATAATGTAGGGGTCTCTAATTGATTTTTAATTTTATTTGGATTCTGTGCTGGAGAATCCTCCTCCGGATAGTAGTTGTAATTTGGATCGAAGTAGGGATGGTAAGGATTATAATAAGGGTAGTAAGGATCGGGATAATAGTTTTCTAAATAAGATTGATCTTCGGGGTATTGCTCGTGTGTTCGAATTTCTTGCCTGTTGAAAAGTTTGTTTCTGTTCATATAATTAACATTTTTCGTTTGAATTGACTGATCTACGTCCATCGGAGTCGGTGGGGGAAATCTGCTATAGGGTTTTGGTGCAAATGCGTTCCTGTTGGGCATAGGAAGTCTTGGAATTGGAAATTTCGGTATGAATGCGGGTCTGGATGGAAATTGGGATGGACCTGCTTGGGGTTGGTTAAATGGATTAGGCATTCCAAATGCCTGGGTCTGACGAAGTGGGGGTTGACTTACCTGAGATTGATTGAAGGGATTAAATGTTTGAGGACGGAACGAAAAATGTGGTTTGGGTGGCCTTTGAGGGGCCTCATTTTTGAAAGGGTTCGTTTTTTTGAGAAAGTTACCTTCCTGCATAGCTGCGTCAAAGGCTTCTTTCAGGTTTTTGGGCTGTCTTGCCCTTACGATTCCACCAATTGGCTCTCTCAAGCCTTCCAAAAACACTTGCAGTGCATTTTCCTTGTGCGTGGCAATTCTGTCTGCCCGCACTGCACCGTTGTCTGTACTTATTGTTACATTGTTTATTAGAAGTGATAGTTTGTTACAAACGTTTGCATAGAAGTCTTCAATATTTGATTGCTGAACAAGAGAAAACAATTCTCTTGTCAGCGTTACCTGGTCCCTTTTGTCACTGTAGTACGCTATGAGGTTTGATTGAATTTCGGACCAGATAAGCTGCGTACCATACAGCTCTAAGACCTGATCTGCCGGTCCTATTATTTTTGATCTTAAGGCCTGAAGCCAAATGTCATAGAATGGCGTGCCAGCCATAGGTTCAATGAAGGGTATGCAGTCGTTAGCTGCTTTGAGGAACGAATGCAATTTGCCGGGTTCTCCCCGAAAGGGTTGTAAATCCCGGATGACCTGAGGGGTCTGCATCGATTTTAATATTTTTTCTGCTTTTTCGAAGACCGCTTGGGTCTCCTCAAGCATTCTTTGTGTTTCATTCTCATTAGACATTTTATTTCTTTAATTTCACTTTTAAATTGTGTTAAATTTTTTTTTTTAAATATTAAATTTTTTAATTTTTATTTCACTGTATTATTTTTTTTCGTTATATTGTTTCACTTTTTGGCTTATAGAACTAACTTAGCTTATCTATTACTTACGTACGATAATCCTTCGTCCGTAAGGATTCTAGCCGTCCCGTGGCCGTGATTGTTGATTCCGATGCGCACTTTGACACTTTTTCACTGTCACTTATTACAACACTTTCACTGTCCTCAATAATCCGTTGAGGATGGAACTGTCCGAATAATTTACCAGTGCTTAATGTCCTTTTAGCTTTTAAAGTTACAAATTTCCGATTAACCGTCGGAAATGTCCTAATTGACGAACTTTAAAGAAACACTTTGCGCATCCTACCGACTGCGCCAGTTAAATTCGCGGGTACTTCGGTATGTTTTTAAAAAACTAAACTGAACTGTACCGGGGCCGAAACTAGAATGATTTATTACATTTGCTCTTAATACTACCGAGCCCCACTGGGGCGACAAATGACGAGTGCATCAAATGATACTTGATACCCTCGTCCGATGATGGTGCGCTGCTCCAGGTGTGGTTCTGCTGATCGTGCGTCTGCTAGAGCACGATCCTCGATGGGCCGGTTCCTTCGGTAACTTTCATGTTTTAGGCAAAATTTCTGTTTTTCTGTCGAGATTTCCGTATCATTGAAAATGCTAGAAACTAAAATACCTTTCACTCGACAAAGCCGATGTTTAACGAAAATCAAGGTCATTTATATTTTTTTTTTTTTAAGAAAACGAAAGTTAGGGTTGCCATATTATGGAAGTAGTTCATCCATAAGATAAACTTTATCAAATCTGTTTTGAGGTATTCATTTCCCTCTTAAGATCGGCCCCTCTTACTTACACCACAGAAAAGGAAAAGTAAAAACTTGAATAAAAAAAAAATATGAGTTAAATGCCTCAATAAAACTTCTTGTAAATAAAAAAAATCCCTTTTAAGATGTTAATTAGAGCTTTGACTCGATGTTTTAATGATAAAAATCATATATGTAACCTGTCATTTTAGGATAGCGACATTTTACAAAAATGATGGGGGCATACAAAATCACTCTCTTATTCCATTATCAAATCATTATGAGATCTTCATATAAAGTTTAATTTGATTATTTTTTTCAGTTCATTTGAAGAAGAAACAACAATAATCTAAGTTTTTGTTGTGAGCTTCTTAAAATAAATTTTTTAAAAGTGAAAATATCACATCAAAAGAAATCAAAACTTTGTAAGAATTGTTAGAATGTTTTTGAGTTGGTAAATTTATAAAAAAAAAATTCTTGCCTTATGTCCAAAGCGTATCATTTCAAAATACCTAGATTAAGTAGATACATTGTCTTTTCATGTCAGCCATTTTGTCAAACGGTCGAAGCACTTTGGGTTTTTTTTATTATTATGTTTTATTTATTTTCATTTTCATTATTTGATTACTATCCATATTTTTTTTATTTATTTATTTATTGTTTTTTATTGAATTTTATATACAGATACATTTAAAGCTTACATCTCGAGATAAATTTATGCGTTGTCTTAATAAAAGGTCAAAACTTTTCATGAGGGTTTGAGGCGACAAAAAGTTAAATAATGATCTTTATCGGATAGCTTGTTTTGTTTTTACTTGTAATAATAGAACCACATCAAAATAATTTCCCATGTCAAATTTTGTCCATTTATTAGATAAATTCTCGGGATTTGCAAAAAAATGTATGGAAGCCCTCCTCCTACCTTACTATATCGTCAATCCTTTGCTTCCAATGCAAGAAAGAAATGGTTTCAAATAACCATAGCAATATTTCCATACCATGACAAATTTGGTTCCATTTGCTACGTTAGTTGGTAAGTCAAGTTATGCAAAATCATTTAGGAGAGTCCCATTTCCTCTTTCTTTCATCTCATTGGATGAAGAGGTGGGGACTTAACATTGATAGAAATGTTTCTTGTTGTCATATACCGTTTGATGCCAAATTTAGTTTCATTTGCTCAATTAATTCTCAAATTATACAAAAATTTGTTATGGAAGCTCCCTTTCCCTATTTATATCTCCCTGATGAAAGAGAGAAGGGGCCTCATTTTATCATACAATCATTTCTCGTATTCAAATACCCTCCCATGCCAAGTTTGGTTCCATTTGCTCGAAAAGTGCTAGAGTTATGTATAAAAAATTTATGAAATGATTTTCTTTTTTTTACAATCTCCAGTAATCATCTTTTTTATCACCCCCACTAAAAATCAAAGAAATTTGGATGGTGGTGCCTTTTTTCAGGGCGAAAAACTCAAATTAAATTTAAATTTTTATTTGTAGACTTGCTGTGAAAACTGAAAGCCTTCAAAAATCATCATCAAAGTAAATTCTTTTCAGTTCTACATTATTTTCTACTATTTTGAGGGATTTCTAACACTTTTTGGACATGTCCCGATTAACGCTACGATTATACAAACTACTGTTAAACGAATTTTTTAAACTTCGAAATTTCAGTAAGCATATATTAATGCAAAATTTTAATTTAATGTGGGTATATGCACAATTTTCCCGTATTACGTGTCGCCTACCCCCATTCTGAACATGACCTGTGGTGCAAAATTCTTTCTTAGGACTAATTACTCGATTAAATTTTAGAATATGGTGAACTTTTCAGGGGGTTTTTCATCATTTTTGGGTTTTTTTTTCTTATATTATCTGTGAAGATCTGCTGTTTCACTTATCATCAAGCTCAATAACTTTCTCTAATCCTTTTGCTGCATTGGGCTTCGACTATTGGACATCGCAGCATCATGTTAAGGTCAAGGTTACCGAAATCAAAAAATTTTCACAGAATTTAAGTCATAGATCAAAAATTTTTAAAAAATTTCTCAGAATGTGTAATTTTTTTTACCAAATTATTAATATTTGTATCATTATAAGTTTTGTATTCCTAACTATATTTCTTGAAAATATTAAGACATTGGTAATGTAAATTTATATTTTTCTTTAAAAATATTCTTATTCGTAGATGTTTCACATGATTTTCCAATTTATTTCACATAAAAATCGTCACGCAGTTTTTCGTACTAATCTCAGAATTTCAGAATTTCTTTTTGTTTAAACACAATTGGCGATTTTTTATGCGTCAAATAACAATTTTTTGAAATTTAATCAAGCAATATAAAACAAATTGATTTTTTTCTTGCATTACGCAACCAATCAAGGATCGTTTTCGTCGTGAGAAAAGAAGAAATGAAAAGTATTTTTCAAAAATGACTATTTGATCACAAACATTTAATCCGTTTATATTCCGATTTGAATTTTGCTTGAAACGTGTGGTTCTGATTGTGTTTTCAAACCTGAGATTAAAAATAAAAGAACATTTTATTATACATGATTCTAATATGTTTGAGCTTTATTCCTGACTCATTGTTAAAATTTATGTTGATTTCTTTTTTTTTTTAAATTTTATGGATAAAAATATCTTATGTACAAAATAAGTTTTTTATAATTGAGTTCTAATATTTAATTCACTAGTATGTATGATTGTATCAAGTTATAATTTTTTTTTTATCAAATATGAAAATTAAGTTGAGAAGCTGTTCGTTCAATTCAAATAATGTTTATGAAATTATTCTAAAAAAAATGTTAAATTTGAGATGACAATGTGCTTGCACATCTTAAAAATGTTTTTTCGTGCTATGTTGTCTTTGTTATTGTTACCTGAAAAATTAATCTAAAAGCACTGGTCTTCATATAAAAAAAATCGCACCAGCACAAGTGACTTGAACTTATTTTTACTGGTTTTGACATCAGGAATCTGGATGCTGCTTCTGCTTCTCTGCATTTTTCATACAAAACAAGCATTTTCAGATAAATTATCAGATATATCAGTTTTGTGATTATGATTTAAGTCATTGCTGTTGTAAAACAAACTCTAAATAATAAAAATTCATGAATTTTATCAGTTTTATATCAAGAAGTCTTCATATTCCTCTACCTTTTCATCTTCAATCTCCATGTTTTTCAAAGAAAATAGAGTAAGATTTTAATCAAATAGTGAACACCGAGTTCAATATTTTGATTCAATTATCTTAACACCTCAAGTGTGACTTTTTCCATTGAACGATTCTTAGTCACTATTTACTCGCAACATCTTATCAGAGACCACACATTTTACAATGACACATTCTTCGATACCCTCTACCACATCAGGACCATGAGAAACGCATGGCAGGAAATTTCGAGGATCCCTCTTCGAATTGGGTGTTAGTGGGTGGATGAATGTAGTGTGATGGGAATAAAAGCGGTGTGGTGGACGAACTTTTCAGCTGCTCGCCGGATGGCACCGAATGAAAAGCTGCTCCCGCACGGGGTTCATATTTCGTTGTTTCTTCCAGCATTGCTGCTGCGAACAAACTCGCGCATAACTCCCATAATCAAGAATCAAGAGGATTTAAAAAGATTTGCCCGTTTGCCTTGGCACCTTCTCTGTCTCTCTGCGCCAGGCCCGGGCACTTTTAACTTGCGTTCAACTTTTGCCGGAGCGGAAATCGAAAATCTTTGCCGGGCGAATGCGAACAAGATTGTTCGCGCGTGAATTGCAAGGATTTTCCTCTTTTTTTTTTTGCTTTTTTGTTTCTGTACTTTCTTGCTGCCAATAAGTTTTCCATCAATCGTTAGAAATTGCTAACAAGTTTGCTGAATGATTTCATATACTTTCTAAACCGATTGGAAAACGGGAGTTAAAAAGTGTGCAAAATGCGAAAAGAGTTTTGCTGATTACCGTTTGCAAAGCTGATTCTACAAGGTTGGACGTTATTTGTTTCACACTTTTTTAGAAATTTTCAAAAGCTTGTAGCGAATAAACTTACTTTAGATTTGAAATTGTTTTGAAAATATCGAAAAGCCTAATAAAAAAAACTCGAGGAAATTTATAACGGAGTTCTTGAAAGCATTTGCTAATTGGCGAGCTGATGAGAAAACGCTGAACACGCTTTTCACGGGAGCTTCAAATAAATTAGAAATTAAATATTAAACACATTGGCTGTTGCTGTAATGATTAGAAAGTTTACTCATGCCAGTCCGGCATACAATCTTATACCTAAAATTCCATCTCCAAGTGAGTTCATTATTGGAGTAGACTCTGATTTGTGGGTGCAGATACATTTATATTATTTTGAGTTTTTTAATTGAAATTTTCAAAACTGTTCGAAATAAAGCATTCATCGTTTCTGATTATAAATTTTATTTCTGTTTTTATTCCTGTTCAATAATTATAATAAAAGATTCCACAAAACTTAATTTAAACTTTTATACGTGGATTAACGGGCATTTCGAAACTTCAACAAGTTCTAATCCCCCTTCACTATGGAAGAATACCGCAAACTAAACTCTGCTTATAAAAAAGTCGGTAAGCGTTGTTACTGCTACCGAAATCATCTAAACCGGTTACAAAGGAATTTCAAGACCAGCTCGAAATCTTTTTGGAAGCACTTAAAAATCAACGGAAAAAAACCAGGGTTTTCGTCCCACATGTTCTTTGACAGCGACACAGCGAATTCTGATCCCGAAATATGTGAATTTTTGCGAAGAGATGTTCCAGTATTTGCACAACCGGGGAAATTTCCTTGGAGTAACTGGCCAGAGCTGTCGAAAATATATCACCCCTAGGATCATCTTTGAATGGTATTCTAGTCGACGACGCAGCCATCCTTAAAGCGACAGCTAAGCTAAAAATTCAACTTCTATGGGCCCTGATGGTATTCCAGCTTCTTATTTTGAACCGTTTTATGCCATCTCTGGTGACGCCTATCAGGCACATCTTATAATTATCGCTGGGCGGCGCGATTTGTCCCTCATTGTGAAAAAAAAACTAACATGTTTCCTGTTCACAAAATGGAGATTATAGAGATATTGGAAACTGTTTGAACTAGATGGAGAGAGAAGATACGTCAATGATCACGCAAGTTGTGCAGCTAGATTGAAATTGTGGCTGATTGTGCAAGAAATGAGTTAATTTGAGTTTAAATGAGAGAAAATAGCGCCAATAGAAAAAGAAATTGTGCGAATTGTTGAAAATTGTTGCGAAAAGTAGTCATCATGGATTTCGATCATTGCCATTCCAAGTACAAAGAATTCTCTTTCCATCTCAGTACCCCGGTTTTACATCGTTTGAGCAGGAAATGTTTGCTGAGAAAACACGAACTGACGTCATTTACACAGATCTCTCAGCGCCTCGAACTTAGAGGCTACTGTGGTTCCTTATTGGATTGTTTCCGGAGCTACTAAATAGGACGAAAGTTATCCGTTCATACTGGTGAATCCTTATCAAAGCAGTTTGTTACCCTCTCAAAAGGTTAGTTGTGGTTGTTTGGTTTTGGATAAGTCCCTTCCAGTGAATGTATCGTTTATTTTGTGTTTGCTGTAAAAATTTGATATGCAAGTGACTAAAGTATTTTTGTGATATTCGCTCATCCAAATAAAAGATGATCCAAACTGTGTTCAACTTTTAACGTGGGAAGAGACATTATCTAGCGGCTATTCTAGGTAGTCGTTTTACCATCTTTATGACATCCGCAACTTTATATCAACGATGCGGTGTAGCTGCATTAGAATACTACCCCGGGGTCGCTTACCCATGCTGTAAGAGGTGACTAAATTCAGCAAAACTCCCCCACCCCCATACCCCCCATTAATGACCTACGCAAACGAACTAGGAATAGATCGGAACCATCCCCTTCTAACGATAACACATGCAAGGGAAATGGATTATGCAAACGAAACTGATAGAAACCCCTCTTATAAAGACACAAGCAACAGAAATGGACTACGCAAACGTAACTGACGGAACGTAACTAACGGAAATACGCAACGAACTCGGACTTTTATAACGGAACCTATTGGATACAACGACCCAAGGTTGCCCAAAGTGTGCCGCTCATGGGGGCGCGTGAACTCCTCCATACGAAAGACCGTTCTGATGAGGTGGAAGACTGACGGGTCGAAAATGTGTCAGTTGCAAACGGTAACCTGTGGGGCACCAGAACGCACCCCACAGTAATGAAGTCCTTGCTGCTCTAAAGCAGGGCGCAGTGGACCGTATATTTCCCTAGCTACTCATGAGACTAAACAAGAACATAATCATCAACAACACCAAAAACAGAAGGAGCGTCGAGACAACTGTTGTTAGCTAGGACGAAGGAGTAGAAGGTAGAAGAATGCAGACAAAAGTCTTTGCTAAAAGGGGACTCCTTAGGTCTCCACTACTAAGCAAAGTAGTAAAGGAGCAAGGAATGAAGATTGGCAGGGAGGTTGCCAAGGAAGTGGAGAGAAGCCCGGCCGCAGATGAGTCCACTGAAAACCTCAGTAGTTCCCAGCAAGAGTAGCAGGACCCAGTCGCAGAAAGAGGTGCCCTAAGGAGCATACAAAAATGTGGCCTTTTGGAGACAGCCGACATTGTCGACAAGATGCAGAAATTGATGGTGCTTCTGCAGAGTGCCGCCAAGAAAAAAACGGAGCTGGTGCGGAAGGCCGAGGCTGCGGAGAAGGACCTGAAGGGAGCAAAACGTGACGATTTTTCCAAAAAAGGAGGGGTACGGACTATGAGGATTCTGATGGGGAAAACAGTGCTGGAGGCTGGCGAATGGTTCGTAATAGGAAGGAGAGCGCCAAAAGAAAGGTAGTCGTGAAGCCAGAACCATCCCCAAAACCCAAACCTCAACGGGTGATATCCAGGGGTATGCCCTTATCGTGGAAGCGAAAGAAGGCACAACGTATGCGGACTTGTTCTATGAGCTACGCGCAGATCTGCTCTTGGCGAGCTGCTCTTCGAGCTAAAAACAGACGCGCTGACTTCAAGGAGCTTGTTGAAAGCACCCTAGGCGATGAAGCGGCTGTCCGAGCGCTATCGCAGGTCGCATCTATTGAATGTAAGGACTTGGATGAGTTTACCACTGCAGAAGAGCTCGAGAAGGCACACTCGCAAACTACGGTACGGAGGAGTGGCCTGGAGCTCAGCCCTGGAGGTAGAACGTAACAGATTCAAATTACGGAGCACACATCGGTTCGTCAGCACACACGTCATCGCGGTCATGATTCCCATCGACATAACTCTGGCGGAGGATATGGAATGTTACGAAGCAAGAGCTATTAGAGGAGTGCGTACAGTTCAAAGAACAGCATCAATGCTCAAGTGGCAGGAACAATGGGACGCATCGAACAACGCAAGATGGACGAATACGCTAATCCCGCGACTTTCAAGCTGGGTAAATCGGAAGTATGGAGAGGTCAACTTCTACCTGACGCAGTTCCTTTCGGGTCATGGGTGCTTCAAGCAATACCTTCATCGGTTTTAGCTTATTAGCTTATTGCCCGGACCCAGCAAACATTTTTGTAGGTATATTTCTCAACAACTTTGTTATACGTTTCATATACATTATAGAATGATCGTATGAAACACGAAAAAACAGCATTTACCTACCAAAGTGGAGGCAATATACATACAAATTTTTAACTTCTGGCTAAAGCGATAAGAGTATACGATTTCGACACCATATTCATACATACTGAAAAAATGAAAGAGAGCACAAGTTTTTTTCTCTCAACGTATGCAAACTGTTGCCAGCGACAATATTTGCTGCCTCTGTCATTGGGCAATTCTTGTAAATACACCATCTCATTTTTAGCAATCTGGTGGCACTGTTGGTCGCAAAGAGAACAACAAAGCTGTTCTCTATTTTGACCCACGCGGGAGAAAAAAAGGAACGAAATCGTCTTAAAATTCTGCAAATATGGCGGACTTTTTATCTTATCCGATTAAAACCATTTAATACGACTTCGAGTAACGATTTCTACGACATTTCACTTGCGTTAGTTGGAATTACGATTCGCAGTGACGTTTTGAATGACTTGAGTTATCATTTGTAATGCGATTTCATGTTTGCTGGGGAACGCGTAGTTACGGAGGAATCGGCATTTCAATGCGTAAACAACTTCAAAATCTGAGCGCTGAAAATGTTGTGAGTGAAATGTGTCGCGACGAACAATCGTGGCGTGCTATGGTCGACGAATATAGATCAAAAATGAGAGAGAGGAAAAGGAAAAGTGTGAGATGTATATTGGGCATGAGCACAGCCTACCCCTTAATGTAGTATCATAGGATGAAACCAAGTGCACATTTGGCATACGAAGCCCAAGGTGGTTTTAGTGGGACGAACTCACTCACGGCAGCAATCACCCAGCTGTCATTCCAAGTAACATTTAAAGTTTTATTGCCGGCTTCTAGACCAAGTTTAGGTTTTATAAGAGGCTTAAATAGTTTTACAAAACTATCAGTGTTACTTGGGATGGTTTGAAGTCAAATTTCCATCTTATAAAAAAACACAACATAAACGTCCAAGACGATATCAACTTCCTACAACAGCAATTAACCGTTTTTGCTCACTGGTGCGAAATCGATTGCCTGCCCTTGAACCGCATAAAATGCTCAGTAATAGCGTTTTCTCGTAAGTGGCACCCTCTTCATGAGGAGTACATCCTTGGAGACAAAATCATCATTCGGGTGGACCACATCAACGATCTGGGAGTTCATGACTCATGGGAACTATGTTGTCGACAAAGCTTTCCGTAGCCGATTACCGTTGCCGACTCATACACTTAGGTTCGCTTCAAGTTCGCCGAAATTCTACTTGTGTTCTAGTTGTCGCGGACCTTCTCACATCAAGAATCGGGTGTCCTGTACTATTGAAGGCCATACCTCTCAGTGTGCGACCCCAAGGGTTCGTCCAGAACCTGCAGCTCTACGTTCCCAGTTCCGGGGCTAACAGCCGGGGCTAATCGCTAATTTTAATTTTTATGAGTAACTTATGTCTAAATTATCATTAAAACCAACAAGTGATCCGTTGATTTTTAAACAATGAACAATTATTGATAGACAGTGCTGCCTGAGAATTTTTTTTAAAATGTTTCTAAAGGCTATTTCAGTATTTTTGTATATTGTTAAATTGCTTTATCTTTTATTTTTTCATGATAATCTCAGATAAAAAATTGAATTTTTAATTAATTTGAGGATTTTTTTTCGGAAATCCAACTTTTTATAGATATTTTAGATCTAAGACCAGTACAAAAGCAGGAACAGTAGGTTCAAAGTTGGAAATTCCGATCATCCATATTTTCGTTAATCCTTCAATAATGGCGAAATGAATTTTCAGCATTGAAACTTTCAGATAAGATCATTAACTACAAATAGATTTTCTGAAAAATATAAAACTCCCACTCATGAGAGAATCGTGAATTTATAAATACCACCGCTTAAAGGGCCCACAGAACAGCTAACCATGTTTGGTAGAAATTGTGACTCGCAATAGAATTATTCACGACTTGAGCTATCTTTTCTAATGCGATTTTATGTTTGATTGGTTGGTGCAAACGATCCTATTTTTAAAACGTTTACATCATTATGTTGAACTTATTTTTATCTCGTTCATTTAATTAATTTAGTTGAAGTCATTACAACATGCGAAACACTCAAAAGTACAACACAAAAGTAAACATTTAATCCCCAAGGGCTAAACAGCGCTTTCAAAGTTTTGAGTATCGGTTCATATTTCACATTGATATCGTTTGCCGGAAAAATAATTCACCGAGCACGATTTCTTCAAACAAACCACGAAGATAACGCCCGGAAACCCGCTCCATGTTGCTTTCCAAAAACAGAGTCCATCCCTTCTGCTGGCCAGGATTGAAAAATTTAAAGCACCACACCATATTCCGCAATCAACGATAATGGTGAACACCCAGTCAGCTAGCCAACCACCATTCGGATCCTCCCACACAATTCCTCTCTTCAGCCAGAACAAGAAGACGAAGGACGATAAACAATCCAGAAACAACAAGTCACAGCTTAGACCTTGGCGTTCGTTTCTCTCTGTCCCCCTTCCCTTTGACAGTGTTGTTGTATTGTGTCTCGATTCGTGTGGCATGTGGAGATGCACCGAGCTGCTGCACTTAGCGAAGCACTTTTCTATTGTGTGCATGTGAGTACATTTTCCGAGGGTCCAGTTGTAGCGAGCTGGCCGGGGAAACATTGTGCTCATCTTCACTTCGCTTAGCTTCACATACCACACACAGATCGGACAAAGCAATGCCCGAGTTGTCTGTCGTCTTTTGGGAGCTTTTCGCATTCCTGGCTCTTGGCTCCCGGTTTTCGGCTCGGTCCCACATGGCGATTGTTTGAATAGCTTCCAAAGTGCTGATGCTTATGGTTACCTAGCCTACATTGTGCTGGTTTTTGTTTTCGTTTTTTGCTTAGAATTTTAAAGATGTTTCTAAATCAACATAATATCTGTTAATATAACGGATAATTTATTCGAAAGCTGATTTTATCGATGTAAAATTATTTCAGTGACTGTTTGAAGATCTTCACATAACTATTTGTTCCTGGAAGTATGCTTGAAAGTAAAAAGCGTACAATTACAAAGACAGGGGGAGGTGGTTTAGTTGTATAACTTCTCGAATTCTGGATTATTTATAAATTTTGATTACCAATAACAGCACTCGTCTATTTTTTGGGCCGTTTAGATTGTATGCAATGTTTTTGGCGTAGAATCTTTTGAGCAATTATTTCGAATTATTCCGCTCTTCCGCCTCCTGCCAATCCGAATGGCAAGAGAAGGTTTGAAATTAATTCTGGCCTATGTTCCAAAAAAAATACTTTTAATTTCCAAACTTGAAAATCTGAGCCATTTCTTTAAATTATCAAAAAAAAGCTATAGTTTCATTCAAGATTTAAATTAATTGAAATTGAAGTAACATTTTCTTTCAAACATTTGTGAAGAAAGAGTTCACAACTTTTATTTACCATTCACAAAGGCTCTCATCTAGATGATTTTTTCCCTGATGAAATTACCTGAAATGAGAAAAATATTAACATTAGAATTGGTTTCATCTTTTGTAGAACAGCTGTTTTTGCGTAAGACAGATCATCTATTACACTATTATCTCACAAAAATTGAGTTTTGAAAATTTACGTGCTAAGAATCTACGTATATAAAATGCAATTTCTGTATGTTTGTTTGTTTGTTTGTTTGTCCTCTATAGACTCAGCCATCTTAAGAGCTAGAGGTCTGAAATTTGGCATGGATGCTCATTAAGACTAGGAAAGAAGAAAAATGTTTTCAGATTTTCCGATGACCCCTTCTGAAGGGGGTCGTCCATACAAGACAAATATTGTTTTCGCGATATTGACGTTATTTTTCGTCGGATTGTGTTGAAAATTTGCACATTAGTGTTTTGAAAGACGAGCAATCGATTTTAGATGTCAAATTTTGTGTAAGGGGTCGTCCAAAGGGGTCGTCCATATTAACTGATCGCTGTTTTTGCGATATTGACATTTTAATCATCGTATTCAGATGAAAATTGGTACACGATACGTTTGAGTGACGGGCAATCGATTTGAGGTATCAAATTTAGTGTAAGGGGCCGGCAAAAGGGGTCGTCCATATTTACTGATTAATGTTTTTGCGATATTGGCGTTATTATACATCGGATTGTGATGAAAATTTGCACATGAGTGTTTTGAAAAACGAGCAATCGATTTCAAGTTTCGAATTGCGGACCAGAAGTCGGCTGAAGGAGTCGTCCATATCCAACTTTAATGTTTTTGCGATTTTGACGTTGTTCTACATTGGATTGAGATGAAAATTTCCGCATAGGAGTTTTGAGGGACGCTCTTTTGCTTTCAGGTTTCAAATCTTGACTCAGGGGTCGGCAAAAGGGGTTATTATCTGTTTACTGTTTTTACGATATTCTCTTGATTGAGCATAGAATTGTAATGAAAATTGGCACATGGGAGTTTAACAGAAAAGATAATTGATTTCAGGTGTCAAGTTTTGAGTCGTGGTCAAAAAAAAGGCCGTCCATGTTAGTTGCTCACTGTTTTCGCGATATTGTCGTGATCATGCATTGGATTGAGATGAATATGTTCAGATGAGGGTTATAAACTATGAGCAATTGACTCTAGGTAGCATGTTCCGTGTCAAGGGTCGGCGAAAGGGGCGTCTATATTCACTGATCACTGTTTTCAAGTTCCTGACGTTATTTTACATATAATTTGAAAAGAATAAAATGGCACAAGGGAGTTTTGAGGAACGTAAAATTGGTTTCAATTATCGAATTTCGGGCCATGGGACAGAAAAAGAGGGTTTTATTGAAAGTTCAGTGTTTTGAGCAATAATTTTGTTGGAGGCAGTTAATTGATACCAATTTAAGTGTGAAGGTCAAGCAAAAGAGTCGTGCACATAAACAAATAGTACATGTTTCTGCCATAATGTCTAGATTTTGCAACCGATCGAGAAGAAAACACTCTCACATAAATTTTAATAAAAAGCCAATCAACCGTTTAATTTGAATTTCAAGTAATAGTAATAGTAGCGACTTTAAACACTGTTGAATTTTTTCCCCAAAATTGTCAAAAAATGTTTCGAATTCATTTTCTAAACTCATTTTGACGTACCAATGATTTAAAGCGAAACGAAGTTCGTATGGGATCAGCTAGTATCCAAATAAAAGTTCAACTACCGTAAAATGGAATGATGGGAAATTCTATTCCCGGGAATGATGATGATCACATGGGAGAAAAATTTCTTTCATTCCGATAGACTTCGACAGTAGATAAACCAGTAGGTATAACTTTCATACGCCAGATTGTCTCCTGTAGTAGAATGTTAAAACATGGCCCGGAGAGGAGCAAGATGTGGGTTCAAGTCCTGCCGGGAAACAAGGCGGTTTTTTTCACATGTTTATCGACATCGATTTTCATCAAATCAATTCCCTGAAATTTCAACTTACACAATTGAATTCATTTCTTCACAGTTCTATGAAAAGATACACAATATTCATTGTTCAATCCAACGAATCAACTTAAGAAGGAGAGAGCGACGATGAATAGACGCGAGAGTGACGCACTGAGAGAACTAGATGGCTGCTCTCGCTGAAAGCGAGATGTGTGCGTCTAGAATGTGCGTCTAGAAACGTTACACGTTTCGCCTATGTATCGTGTGACCAACATCTTTTTTTTTTTTTTTTTTTTTTTTTTTTTTTTTTTTTTTTTTTTTTTTTTTTTTTTTCCTTTAAATTGCCCGCCACACTCCCCCACACCAAGAAACTCGTTTGAGCCCCCTGGAAATGGACGCTTCTGTTCCCAGCATGTCGACAGCACAAAAACAATAACAAACGCGAACAAAACTCTACTCATGCTGGGAACCAATTTTTTTTTATGTAAGCTAGATGCGAGAGAATGTACGAGAATAAATACTATATTAACGATTACACGTGAATCTCAGTGGAAAAATATCCTTTTAAGAGATTCACAGAACAAAATAAAAATTACTAGATTATGATTAACTTAAATTATACTAACATTAAACTATGGCTGTCTTAAAGTTAAATTAAAAAAAAAATAAAAGGTAAAAAAAGAAAAAAAAATGAATATTATGATTACTGATATGATGGTTGGTAGTTGCGAACATTAATTCCTTTGAGATAGTGTTTCAATTTGGATTTAAAGGCAAGTCGATTGTTTATATTTTTTAATTCATTAGGCAATATGTTATATTTGGTTGGCCCAATGAAGGAAATTCTACATTGACCAAGATTGGTTGTTGATATGCTTCGTTGAAGATGACGCGATTGACGAGTATTGTGCAGTCGTTCTCCGATTGTGAAATTTATGTTCCTATTCGTTGTGGAATGTATATTATCAAATACAAAAAGAAGGGTTTGCAAATCACACATTTTAAAAAGGGGTAAAATATTATGGGATATATTAGAATAAAGCTGGTTAGTTGGAAACAATAACGGAAGGCTAAATATAATTTTCAAGCAACGATTTTGCAATGTTTGAAGGCGTGTTAGAAGTGATATCGAGGCGCGTCCCCATAGCGCAATCAAGTAATTGAATAGAGAATGTATAAAGGCGTAATAAAATTTTAATAAAATGTGACGCGGTACGAATTGCTTAATCCGCCAGAGAATTCCACAAAGGGAAGAGATCTTACTCTCCAAATTTATGATATGATTTTTCCAAGATAAGGTTTCATCTATTAGCAGCCCAAGATATTTAAAATTTGTCACTTTCTCAATAACATTGTTAACGACTACTGGATCTCCGTGAGAAGGGACGATTTTTTGTGAAGAATGTATTATCATGTATTTTGTTTTTGAGAAATTTAAGGTAAGCAAATTTGCATTGAAATATTTCAAAAGAACTTTAAGATCATCTTCAATTTGACTAACAATATGCAAGGGACTGTTTGCTGGATAAAAAAGTGCAGTGTCATCTGCAAAAAGCCTTGGAACACCATGTAGAGGAAGTTTTTGTACATCGTTCACATAAAGTAAGAAAAGCAAAGGGCCAATATTACTCCCTTGAGGAACTCCAGTGTCCATATCTCTTAGTGAACTATAAGTGTTACCAATAGAAACGTATTGTTTCCTACCTGTTAAGTAACTACGAATGACATCATTCGCAATTCCCCTAATCCCATAAAATTCAAGTTTACGCAACAGAATATCGTGGTTCAAAGTATCAAACTTTTTTATCTTTTAAATAAGTGGTCGTGAATCTCTATTTTAAGCTTTTTTTCATCAGATTTAACCTTTTTTTTTGTCTTGAGATAATAGGAGACGAAAGCTTAAATCTGAGGAAAAAAGCTTAAATCTGTCAAAAAGGGGAAATCTGAGGGGAAATCTGAGAGATGTGCTTCATACGGTTTGAATAGCGTTGCCGCCGCCTGGTAGTTCCATCTGGGGCAAGCACGTGCTTGTGTGCTTGCTCCCGTCCCCGGGTGCATTTTCATTGCGCCTTGAGTTAGTTCGCATTTAACCACCAAACTAGTAACATCTCAGAGAAAAGTGAAAGTGATACGTAAAAAGAAAATAAAGAGAAAAATATGCAGTGCTTAAAAAGTGTGTTTTATGTAATCGCTCCGACATCGGAGCCCTTCAGAAAGTGTTTACCAGGGTCAACCAAGCGATCGAGATTCCTTGGCCTCGAGGCAGCGTTCTGTCAACCTGCCTCCACTGATGGGACAACCATGCGTGGTTGCTCCTAGAGGTCCATTCCCACAAGGGGAATGGACAGACGTGTCACATCAGTGGTAGTTATGCCAAGCGTTTAAACTGAGTATTCAGTCCACATTCAACAATGGTCCTTTCAGCCGGATCAAGAAGCCGGCACCTCCAGACGGATTACGCCCGTCTTTTTTATACTGGATCGGGTAGCAGAATATAATGTGTGACATGTGTATCTTTCGACAAACAAAATAAAGTGATTAAAATGCCATCCAAAGAACACTGATGAAAGGGAGCCCGGATTCACCGAGAAGGAATGACGCACTTGAGGTGCTGATCTTCAGTCGAGGACGTTAAAAGGATCCAGAATATTTTGAATCAAGCGATAACCGACGACGTCGAGCTAACTTCAGCCGGAGTGTCAAGAGCTCCACAGCAAACATCACAACGACATCATCGCCATGGTCTTAGCAAGCGATTTTGCGACCCAGGACGACATCTACTTCAGCTATGTTGAACTTTATTAGCAAGTGTCCGTGGAGCTCGAGCGTTGGTTCGACAATATATCGCCAGCTCAACTGCAAGCCAATGCCAAAAATACGACGGCAATTACACGCGTGCTTGGCAGCTTCTCGATGAGAAATATTCCGACCAGCGAAGGATGATCGACCGTAATCTAGTAGGTCTCCTACGTGTCAAGAAACAAGGCGACGAATCCTAAGCGCATTGAGGGCCCTGGAGGAAAAATTCGAAGGACCTTCTAAATAACCACTACTTTAGTCCCTGAAGAAAATCCAATAAGGATCGAAACATTGGAAACGTAAATCAATACGTTGTTTTTTTGCTAAAAACAAGATTTAAAGCCGAAAAAAACTCCTCGAAAAAAATGGACACGTTGAGAATCCTTAATTCTTGGGCAATAATCTTGTCCATATTGCAGAGTACCTCGTGGTCTTCCTGATGTCTCGTGCCTTGGACGACGAGACGAAAAAGCTGTGGAAGTCCACTGCAAAGAAAGGTGAGCTGCTAACAAACGAGGGCACAATTGCGTTTCTGTATTGGAGAGGTGCCAAATACCTAGCGAGGATACGAGAAACACATCTTTTAACTGGGAGGATGTTCAATCCAACGAGTGGACTGAAGAGGGAACGAGGGAGGAGAGCGAACGAACGGACCATCATCACTCAAGCAACTGAATCAACTGTAAAGGTGAGCAACACATTCAGTTCGCGTTTAACTACCAAACGGATAACATATCCAAGTGTAAAAAGAAGTAAAGGGAAGAATAAAGAGAAATGGAAACCTAAATAAGTCTGTTTTTCTGTGCTCGTTCGGACGTCTGCTCATCACGATTCCAGCCACTGCAAGTAATCGGCTTTTATCCAAGCCACATTCGAAAGACTTTGGATCTCGGTCAACCAGGCGATCGAGATTCCCCCGAGCCTTAGCCCCCAAAGGTCCAATTCCACGAGGGTAACGGACAAATGTGCCACATCAGTGGTAGTTTTGCCAAGCACTCACACCAAGTATACAGTCCATACGCAGGCTGACACAAATTGCCCTCCGCTTACATTCTTCACTACCATTTCACTTCTTCTACGAAGCGCACACGATTCATCTATCTAGCTACAGTACCGTTCATAATATTATAAAAATTGGAAGCACGCACACTGTTACTTCGACTTTGAACATCCATAACTTTTTACTTTGATGATATTTTTTGATCAAATTTTATGCGTTTGATATATAGATCACTATCACACTATTATACCACAAAATTTGAGCTTTGTGGAATTTGTGTCGCCTGAGTAATTCCACAGAGAACAAACGTACAAGCTCTAACAAAAAATCTTCAGAAAAGTGTGTAAAATTTCAAATGCTGACATCCAAAAAATACGTTGAAAATTCACTTGGAACAGTGCCAACTGCTGCGCCGTTCAATAGTTACAGATCAAATTTTCAAGTGCTCGGTTTTCGAAAAGGTGTAATCGTATAGGACTAGATAAATACAATAAGAGTTACTTTTGACTATAGTCCCTCCCTTTTGCACTTCTGATGCAGTCAATAAGTTTTTCCACTTCTTAAGCGGTTATCATCAGAGGACGATTCCGCAATATACAGTCAATAAGGAATATTCTTGATTATCAGTCTTAAACATCAAAATTGATTCTAGACATCTCAAAGCGGGTTACTTTCAAGCATCACTTTTTGCATCCTATCGTTTAAAATTGAGCACTTCTTGCTTGAAGAAAATAGCGATAAACTTTTATGATATTTTTCCATTATGCAACGTGACGAAAGTGTCACGGGACTTCAACAGCGGTTTTCTCGAAACATGCTAGGGTAAGTGAGCCTTAACTTGGCATGCTCCTAATCTTGGCATGCCAAAATGCATTTTGGTGATTTTCATGTCAAACATACGCCTAAAAATGAAAAAAAATTAAACATTAAAGGAAACCGCATATGGAAACATTCTGCATAGCATTTGTCCACAATTGAATCCAAATTACTGCGTAGTAATTTTTTTTCGCATGACAAACTGCAAAAAAAATTATGATCTTCGGAAAAAATCTTAAATGAACCTACCTTGCTAGTGCATCTCCCATCTTCAGATTGATTTTAAAAACACACTTCCTTATGGAAAAATTACTAAAAATTACCGTTGGTTGCAGCAAAACATGGCAAAAAATATAAAATTATAACTTTCTCCAAACAACGTACATTTTCTATCTAAAATTTAAGAAAATATAAACATATTTTTCGCCTAATCTTGGCATGCAATTCCCCAGATAGAAGTATGCATGTATGTGTGAAAACGACATCAGGCAGTCGGCAGCCGGCGGCCGTTCGTCGGCCGACGGTGCACAGTGGTCTGGAAATTGAAAAGCCGGTCTAAAGTAAAATGAATGATTGAAATAAATTTAAAATATGATGAATGTATTTTGGACTGTAATCAATTTATTTATCTCTCAAGCCGACTCAAGCGTATTTGGCATTTTAGTTGGAATTATAATGCTACGGTTTGAGCTGCTCTTTTATGGTAAATTTCGAGAACTTTTCTTCTCAATAAAATTTACCTCTCAATAAATTAATTTATCTGATCCGAATCCGAATTGATATCTTGGATCTCAATGTTGAAGTTACTATATCCATACCCAAAAAATACCACATTTGGAAATGAGGTTCAACGTATTTTTATTTAATTTCATTTGTATTGAAGATGAACATTTGCTGCATATGTGTCGCTTTGAAAGGAATTGTTATAAAGCTCAAATTATGACACTCTAAATATTATGTTTATTTAAAAAAAATAATTGCACTGCAATGCTGAAATGTTACGTTGTAACGAACTTCAATTTTTATTGTTTGCAATTTCATGTGAAATCAAAAATAATATTTTGAACAAGTTTATTTTTTATTATACATCACTGTGCATCAGCAGGAGGTGATGACGTTTGTTCTCTGTAGGAAAGGAATATGCGAAAGAAGCGCTGCTGAGTCTGGGTGATGATTTTGCATGAGTGCGAGTGGGATGCAGCTTGAATTTCACCCAGCTTTTGAATTTGCTGTTCGCTTCCATTGCCTATAGTTTCCAAACGAATGAGTGAGATGCAATCTATTCCTATCAGGCTGGCTGGAGTGAGCGAAAGTTTGTCTTGTTTTGCAATCCCGGTGTACGCAAACGATTGCTAGACATTCCTAAGGGCGACATTTTGGATATATATGATTCAAAGAATCGTTCGCTGACTTAAGTTTTAGCTTTAGCTTGCTTCTTGCCCCGGTCATAATGATTTTTAAAATGTCGGTACTCCTTTTATGGGAGTGGAATAAATAAAAAATGAACATTTACCATCTTATGTTAACCTGTTGACTTCAATGGAAACCGATCTATCATAATTGCATGTTAAAGATTTAGCAAACGATTTGTTTGCCTGATAAATGAAGATATTTTTGTTAACCAATGCAATAGTTTGGAACTTATAATAGAAACTATAAACACACAAAAACTAAAATAAACAAGTAAAGCGTTTTCACGTAAGATTATAATTCTACATGGAAATATCAGTTAAAAAATTGATTGACATTTCGTACTTCCGACTTTTTGAAAACAATACAGAACATTGCTTCCTTCCGGGATATTTTCAATGAATTCGTGGGGGCTGTTGTTGTATAAGTGAGGCAAGTTTTTCCTAGAGACGGCCAATTTAAGGAACTCATAAAGGGCCAAAATACGGCGCGGGGGCTACAATAAGGAGCATTTCAATCAAAAGTTTGATCAGGTTTATCTCAAATTATCAACCGCTTTCAAGCAAGGACATATTTTTACTGCATTTCAGGCTAGTTAGCAATCATATTTGTCGAAGGACTTTTGAAGGTACACATTTCAGGAAGACTACAATCATGGGAAATCTAGTCAACCATGCCTTAGGGGCCAAGATTGGGTACATTTACCCTAAACAGTTCATACGATCTGTTTAAAATTGATCAAAATTTTGTTTTTTTTCTCAGTTTGGTTTGACAGTTCTCTTTGATGTGTTTGGAGACATCTGGTGGCCCAGCCAAAAAACAAAAATCAGTTAAAAACGGTCGTTGGAAATTTTACACAAATTTCGTAGGCTAGCTTGTACGTCTGTTCTCTGTGGTAATTCTACGAAAATCGAACTTTTTGGACTTTTCTCATTCAAACTGCAATATCTCAGAAACTACGCTTCATTTTTTATTAAAATGAAACAAGAAACACAAAGAGAAGCGCCGATGTGGTCTAGCGGATAGGCTGGCGCGAGTCTGGTTTTGGTATGCCAGGCGTACTGGGTTCGATTCCCGGTATCGGCAAGAAAAACTTTTGGGTTCGATTCCCATAAGTGGCCGACAGGTAAGATGTGTTTCCTCATATAACTGACTATATAATAAGAATGTTCAATCAGTTGCCAGCTGGTCAGGTATATACACGGATGCCGGAATATCTGTAAGTAAACTAGCCCACCTAATTGACTCGTTCTTCCAATATAAACCTACATCAACACAATACATTCACTCCATAACAGTTCATACGAAGCCATGGGGTCCTGGTATAGTGTACGCGCGGCATTGGAGATTTGTCGATCTTAATAATCTAAAGAATGCATGTGAGCACATACTTTGGCAGAAACTGCGGTGAATCCGTGCACCCATGGTGGATAACCAACATACAACATACATACAAATGAAACAAGAAACACAAAGAAACTTGAGGCTGAAGTTGATTTTTTGAAGAATTTTTCCCATCAGCATAAGATTTGTAATGATATAAATGATTTTTTTTATAACCAATAGATAAGTAATAAAGTAATGGAGATTATATTAAAGATATGTTTGGTCATTCTATGGACTGCCATGAGATGGTTTCCGATTTGTGTTCAATTCTAAAGGTTAAATCTTAAAAATCCTCCCGTTCGCACGGCCCTGCAGTGTGATCAATATATCTCCAATTTAGTAACATAAAGGATCACTATCAATTTATACATAAAACCTTACTCTGATCTTTAACCAGATCCCGATAATATCCTAACTCTGAGCCGAAACACAATGAACATTTCAATATGGATCGTGATCCTGATCCTTGTTTCGATCCCGATGCTGGGTTATTAGCCTAACTGGCTCTTCATTTCGAACCTTCATCATGGACTTAGATCCTTATCCTTGATCCTGGTTTCATTTCGTCCACAATGGTCTTTATTATAATTTCGGATCCTGTATCAAAAATCCTTAAACCCTGTTCGCAGATTCTGGCTCCTGAATCATGCTCATGTTTGCGAATTCTGACCCCAATCCAAATCCTGGAATCTTTATTCTTGATCCTAATCCGTGGTCCTGAAATTGTTTCTGGGTTTTAAATTCTGATCACTAATCACTATTCCCAGTTTTGTGCTTTTGTTTCATTAAAATATGTTAATTTCATCAACATTGAATAAAAATTAACAAAAAAATCATAAGATTGATTCTAGTCCATTATAGAAGAATTGACAACCAAAACTAATCAATTAACGAGTCCTTAAGAAAACAATACCTGTGTTAACATTCCATGAAAACCATCCGCCGGACCAGGGACGAAAAACTTTCCCGAAAGTTCAATTAGTTTAAATTAAAAAATTTCCTTCTAGTTTCGTTCACGGTCTGCCGAACTCAGCTCCAGCAGAAAGGTAAAAGAATTTCCTGCCCAAAGTAATCCCCCGGAACAAGATACACACTAATATTTTGCCGACAATTTTTTTTTTTGGTTCAGCTTTTTGCTCCGACTTGCCGGATCCTTCCGGCTGCTGCTGCTGCTAACTTAACTTATCGCACCGTTATCTAACCTTTTAATAACACTAGTTTACAGCATTTTTGAACTCAGTAAACTGAAGGTCATTTCCAATGTGAAATCGGGCGCTGAATC
Source organism: Uranotaenia lowii (assembly GCF_029784155.1). Classification (NCBI taxonomy): domain Eukaryota; kingdom Metazoa; phylum Arthropoda; class Insecta; order Diptera; family Culicidae; genus Uranotaenia; species Uranotaenia lowii. The sequence goes on along the minus strand of NC_073693.1, from coordinate 235,591,926 downwards.
CGAAAATGAAAGTCAAAAAAATCTCAGTAGAACCGTTTTTGAGTTATGCTCCAAATGTGAAATTTCGAAAAAAATGAAAAAGTTCTTGTACTTAGATTAAAATATCTCGGACGGCATAACAGTAATTTGAAATCTCTCTTTTGCATATTGAAGGTGAATAAATTTTCTATCGATCATCTGAACATTGTTTTTGCGTTTGACCAACAGTATTGTTGATATTAGTAACTTTATGAGAAAAAAAAATTATAAAAAACGCATATTTTTGAGAAAATTATGTTTCAACGAAAGTTTTAGACTCAATGGTAGCATTTAAAAAATCTGGTTTTCTTTTGCGCTTAAATGTCAATTTAAAACAAAGATTTCAAGTGGTTATTTATCAAAATCGGTTGAAAATTGAAGAAGTTATGGCTACTTTACCATAACTGTAATTTTTGCAGTTTTTCATAATTTAACGAACCGCAGTACACTTATGATAGTATAGGAAGAACGAAACATGATAAATCTCACTCGCTCCAAGCCAAAATGTTTGATTAGCTTACCAGAAGGTCACATGCCAAGTTTCAGGAAGATCTGACCATAGGGAGGGGTTGCTTAAGTCTCAAACGTGAATAAAATTTGAAGGTATTTTGCCCGGAAGGAACGAAAAATACTGGTTTTTCATCAATAACTTTTTTCATCACTAGCTGATTGTTTTTTATGGTTAATTTTCTTAAAACCTAAGTTGAGACAAATATTTCACCCGAAGACTGTAACTCGATTGGATTTGAAACAGAAAAGTTATTGCGGTTCAAAGGTTGTATTTTGGTCGAAAATTGTCGTAAAAAACGCAATGCGTAAAAAGTACTCATTGCGTGTTGGACAAAATTTGCGGCCTTTGAACCGCAATAACTTTTCTGTTTCAAATCCAATCGAGTTACAGTCTTCGGGTGAAATATTTGTCTCAACTTAGGCTTTAAGAAAATCAACCATAAAAAACAATCAGATAGTGATGAAAAAAGTTATTGATGAAAAACCAGTATTTTTCGTTCCTTCCGGGCAAAATACCTCAAAATTTTATTCACGTTTGAGACTTTAACAACCCCTCCCTATGGTCAGATCTTCCTGAAACTTGGCATGTGACCTTCTGGTAAGCTAATCAAACATTTTGGCTTGGAGCGAGTGAGATTTATCATGTTTCGTTCTTCCTATACTATGATAAGTGTACTGCGGTTCGTAAAATTATGAAAAACTGCAAAAATTACAGTTATGGTAAAGTAGCCATAACTCCTTCAATTTTCAACCGGTTTCGATAAATAACCACTTGAAATCTTTGTTTTAAATTGACATTTAAGCGCAAAAGAAAACCAGATTTTTTAAATGCTACCATCGAGTCTAAAACTTAAGTTAAAACATAATTTTCTCTGAAAAAATGCGTTTTTTATAATTTTTTTTTCTCATAAAGTCACTAATATCAACAATACTGTTGGTCAAACGCAAAAACAATGTTCAGATGATCGATAGAAAATTTATTCACCTTCAATATGCAAAAGAGAGATTTCAAATTACTGTTATGCCGTCCGAGATATTTTAATCTAAGTACAAGAACTTTTTCATTTTTTTCGAAATTTCACATTTGGAGCATAACTCAAAAACGGTTCTACTGAGATTTTTTTGAATTTCATTTTCGGATTCAGCGCCCGATTTTACATTAAAAATGTTGGTCAGTTAATCAAGTTCACGATTTTTTTAAAATTTTGTAAACTAGTGTAATTAACGAACCTTGCCATTGTCAGAAAATTAGCAAAAGCCCCGTCAGACGCAAGTCACGAGCAGCGGAAAGCTCGATATCTTGGCTGAGCGAACGCCTGCGGGAAATATTTCGGGACCCGGTACGGAACTTTTCCGACCGGAAAATTCGCCTTTCTTGGGCGGCCAATCGCCATTTTTCATTAAACCGACTGGCTGGCTGCTTAGGATTGGGTAACGATGCTCTGGGAAAAGTTTTGTGGAAGCTCAGTTACGCGTTGCAGGAAATAATTTCTCAATAAGGAATCCTTTGATCTTGACTACAAAGCTTTTGCAAGTGAATTAACTTGAACTTTGGAAATGTTTTTACGAGAGTGTAAAGTTCTACTTAAAAAAAACTTCAAAATAAAGTATTTATTTCACGTTTCTGGAATATTGTAATGTAAGAATTGTTTATTTCATCAGATGATTTATTTTGAATTTTATGTGGTATACATTGTAGAGCCTCACTATGCTTTAAGATGGAACAGAATTATTCTTGAATCCAAAATTCAGTTATTCTATGTGTGATTTTTGAACTTAGGAGTTTAATCTAATTTGAAAAACAAGTACACAATCCCCTAAAGATTTTCTGTTTAAAATTTATAAATATGATCGGTTTGACCTAACGAGACAACTTCTTGAATTGATATATAAGTTTTAATCGAATTATATATTGTATTGGAAGACGCTTTCCATTTGAATTAATGAAGACTCTCATATCCAATAAATGTAACATGTATATCTACATAGTACCGTTCATAATTGTATAGAAATTGGAAGCAAGCGCACTGTCACTTCGACTTTGAACTTCCATAACTTTTTACTCTGATGATATTTTTTTATCAAATTTTTGGCGTTAGATAGAGCAACTATCACACTATTATATCACAAAATTTGAGCTTTCTGGAGTTTGTGCGGCCTGAGAAACAGTAATTCTACGAAAATCGGACTTTTTGGACTTTTCTCATTCAAACTGCAATATCTCTGAAACTATGCCACATTTTTTGTTGAAATTTTGCACAGTGATTGTTGAAACATAAAGCTAGCATGTCTGAAATTTTCGAAAAGTTCTATCGATGAGACCAAAAGTTACGCGAGGTGCAATATTTCAGGCATGAACCTTGAAATGCGATTTCTATAGAATTTTGGACGATTCCTGAGAACAATATCGTTTCCTCCACCAATCAGACAAAAAATGTCTGGCAAAAACAATGAAGGAAAGAAAAAATGGAATAAATGGTCTATTTGTGTTTTGAAATCAGAATCTCGCGATATTGTTGTGATTTTCCGGTTGAAATGGATTTACTGGTTGTTAAACAGAGAATATGATTTTCCTATGGAAACATTCGTCCAAAATTCTATAGAAATCGCGTTTCAAGGTTTATGCCTGAAATGTTGCACCTCGCGTAACTTTTGATCTCATCGATAGAACTTTTCGAAAACTTTAGACATGCTTGCATTATATTTCAACAATCACTCTGCCAAATTTCAATAAAAAATGTAGCGTAATTTCAGAGATATTGCAGTTTGAATGAGAAAAGTCCAAAAAGTCCGATTTTCGTAGAATTACTGTTTCTCAGGCCGCACAAATTCCAGAAAGCTCAAATTGTGTGTTATAATAGTGTGATAGTTGATCTATCTAACGCAAAAAAATTGATCAAAAAATAGCATCAGAGTAAAAAGTTATGGAAGTTCAAAGTCGAAGTGACAGTGCGTTTGCTTGCAATTTCTAAACAATTATGAACGGTACTGTATGTATAAATGAATTTCTGTCTGTCTGTCTTTCTGTCTGTTCCCTATAGACTCAGAAACTACTGAACCGATTTACGTGAAACTTGGCAGGTGGGGGTATTGGAGGCCGAGGAAGGTTCCTATTATAGTTTGGGACCCCTCCCTCTAAGAGGAAGGGGGGAGGGGCCTTCCAAACAAAAGACAATTTTTTGCATAACTCGAGAACCAATCAAGCAAATGGTATCAAATTTGGCATGGGGTGGTATTTGGGAACGGAGAATATTTCAATGATTATAAGGTACCACTCCCTCCTCTCAGTGGGGTGATAGACAGGGTGGAGAGGCTACCTTACAATTTTTCATATAACTCGAAAACTAATCAAGATATTGGAACCAAATTTGGCATGGGAAGGTATTTTGATACGAAAAATATTTCTATGATTATTTGAGACCCCACCCTCTTTCCAGTAGGGAGAAATAAAGGGGGGAGAGGCCTTCTTTTTAATTCTTCACATAACTCAAAAAGTAATTAAGCAAATGGAACCAAATTTGGCATGGGCGGATATTTGGGAACGTGACATGTTCTCATGATTGTTTGAGACCCCTTCCTTCTTCCAGAGGGGAAAAAGGAAAGAGGGAGTGAAGTTTTATACATTTTTTATTGCATAACTCAAGAACTACAAAAGCAAATGAAACCAAATTTGGCATGGAACGATATTCGGGTACGAGAAATGCTTCTTGAATTATATTTATCTTTTTTTTTACAGAAACTGAGAAATGGACAAAACTTATCATGGAAAATCATTTTGGTATGATTCTACGATTATCTGACATATCATACTCCTTTCAGTAAGTAGGTACACAGGAGAAGGAAGGTGAGCCCAATACAATTGTGTTAGCATAAGTTCTCAATTTATGCTAACGAAGCCAACAAATGGAAACAAATCTGGCATGGAAAAGTTTTTGGTTACGAGATTTGTTCTACGATTGTTATAGACCCTTACGCTTTACAGTGTAGAAAGGAGAAAAAGGAGGGAGTTCCATATTAATTTTGTTGTGAAGCTTAAAAACTTTTTTACCAATGGAACAATATTTGATACAAGAAGATTTTTGGAAAAGAAAAAAATCGGTATAATTATTAAAGATCACGATCTCCATTCAGCAGGGGGGAAGGGAAGGACAAGGGGGCGGCTTTTTTATCAGTTTTAAGCATATATCCAGAACATATCAAGCAAAAGCAACCATATTTCATCAGTTGGATTGTTTGCGTACGATTAATTTGAGACCCTCCTTTTTTAGGGCGAAGCTTAAAGAAAGAGATTAAAATTATCAGATCTTTAACACAAATTTATAGATCCAGATTCAGAATATTAGTTTAAATTGTTTTTGTGTTGCAATCCAAAACTCCAGCTGCAGCTCTCATTTTAAAGCGGTTGCATATGAATTATGTTATAATTTGGTTTAAAATATTGCCAACAAAACAATAAAAATTTGAATAAATTCTGAAAATATCATTCGATTTTGAAAGGTGTAGCAAAGCACACCGGGTCAGCTAGTTATTAATAAAACTCAATGTCTCAAATGTCAAATTTGCCTGTACTTAAATACTCCACCCGCTTCAAAAAGGGGCGATTTTTTTAGGTTTAATTTATTGTTTTTAAGATCCCTTATATTTTTTCTAAAGGATGGTTTCATCAACCTTCAGTTACGTTGAAACTCAAGTCAATCTAGAAGCTCAGATGCCAGAAAAAAAAAATCGCCTAGAAAAATGATAAAGTTCAATTCAAAATGAAGTTTATTTTAATAATTTATTATAATTGAAAAAACACTAATTTTTAATTTAATTTTATCATTTTTCAGAAGCGAATTATTTTTCATGGCATTTGAGCTTCCAGATTGACTGATTTTGATTATTTATTTAAATTGAAATAAACTTCATTTTTAATTAAATTTTATTCTTTTTCAGAAGCGATTTTTTCTTTCATAGCATGTGAGCTTCTAGATTAACTTGAGTCTCAACGTAATTTGAAGGTTGATGAAGCCATCCTTCAGGAAAATATATAAGGAATTCTTAAAACAATAAACAAAACCTAAAAAATCGCCCCTTTTTGAAGCAGGTGAAGTATTTAAGTACAGGCAAATTTGACATTTGAGACATAGGGTTTTTTTTTAATAATATGCATGTTACATTTATTTAAACGAATATTTTTTCCTTTGAAGAGGTAGCTAAGCATATCTGGTCAGTTTGTAGTTAATATATTCAATAACTCATATTTTGCATGGATGTTCATATTTCAGAGATGCATATCTTAGAAAAACTTTGAACTTCACGATTGGTATTGAGTGTTCAATTTCTTGAAAACTTTGTTGAAGACTAATTTTTTTTAAAACGGAAGTATAAGACTTGACAAAATAACTTATTTTCCTCTAGGTTTCATATTCCCTTTAAACTTAGCTTGCCAGATTGCCCGGATGCTCAATACAAAATTTAGGAGAAATCTGGTAGGGCCTGGTTGTCCGGTTTAAAAAAAAATCCGAATTTTGCTCGAATTTATTCATTTTATTCGCCAAAATCATATTTAAGAAAAAATCGTAGTAATTTTTTTTTTGAGTTCAAAACAAAATTTACTGAGCAAATTTTATAAAAATAATTATGGAAGGTTTTTTTTGGAAGCCTTAAGCACGGATGAATATCTGCTGATAAGATTTCATGAAAAATTATTTTTTCAAGATTTTTTTTCTTGATTTTGGTTGAGAAACTCCAGAGTTTTCACTAAACTTTCCTGGATAAACCCGGACTTTCGTCGAATATTATTTTGAAATTAAATGCTCGAATTTTGTCAGGATTTAATTTAAAATAGCTTAGAACTGTCCGGCCAGAATACGCCTGAAATGTGATTTAAAAACTGCTGATGAGTTATGATGAAAAAAAAATTTTTTTTAAAGTTATTTTTCTTTATTTCTGTTGAGTAATTTCTGAGCTTTGACCAAATTTTCTCGAAAATTCTCCGGCTTTTTGGTCGAAAGTTTTGATATCAAATGCTCGGATTTTTCCAAGTTTTTATTTAAAATAGCCCCGATTCATTTGCCCAGATATGTGCTGACTTTTTTTGCAACCTTACATTAACTTATATGTGTTAACAGCCCTCTACAGAAGAAAATTCTGAAGCGAGAAAAAAAGTTCCCTCCCATGGAACATCCTCATCCAGGTTCAACTTTGTCTCTTCAAGTTCAGATACAACTTGGCTACCACACTAGAATTTTTTTTAATTTGTATGTTCTTATTCGTCGAATAATAAAAAATAATGCGAAAAACAAATAAATTGGAATAAATAGAACGAAAGCATGTGTGCAATAAAATTGCATATTCTATCATTGTACAAAACCTATACATATATTTTTTTTTATCAAATAATTAAAGTAAATCAAGGAAACACAAGGTTAAATAACTTTCATCTTCCCACGATTTGTTTTTAAGTCTTGTAATTTTTCGGATATTTGATTTGTTTTTCTCAATTTGCATAAAATATTTCAAACTTTATTCCCCTCTTTGGGATTTTTAGAAATTTCGAAGGGGGCGAGGGGTGACAATAGAAGAAATTGATATTTGTGCAAGCCTTATATAAAAAAAATAGGATAAATATTGCTAAATGTGCAAAACATCCTTTCTTATTGTTTGCTTATTTCTTCATTGAGTGGAATAACTCTGAGGTTCAATAGTTGATATTCAGTATTTTCTATAATTTTTTTTTTTTCATTTTCTAAAGTTAGTTTGGAATTAAGTTAGACCGATATTGAATTCTTATCAGAATCTGGATGACTGAACCTTATTCTGGCAATAAATTTTTATTTTAAACTCTTCATTGTTGAATGATGTTTTATTATTATATATATTTTATCCTTTAGCTGATTTTGGTTTTAAATTAAATATCGGAGTCATGTTCTTAATTCTAACGGTGATTTCGAGGAATAAAAAAACATCATTATTCTTCTTATTTTGTCGACTTTTCAAATTCTATAGTATTAATTTGTAATTTGAATCAATCCTTCGAACGTTATACAGATTCTGCTACTTATTACTTTTTGTTTAAGAGACTGGCATTATTTTAGATTTTTAATCTTTATCAGAAACAATCATTGATTCAAGTGTATTTTAGAGAAGAAATTTGATTTTAATTTTGGCTTCAACTTTTTCAAAATTGATCCCTCGATTTTAAATGAACGATTTGCAGTATTATTTTGCGTTAAGTTAAACGGAAATAACGCTTGTATTTACAATAAATTAACTTGTTTTATTTTACTAATTGCAACAGATACAACAAAAAATAGGAATCCCCTAGAAAAATTGCTCCAGCCTCATCGACGGATTGATTCGGCCCTGATACTCGCTTGTCCAGGTTTGACTCAAACAGTTCTCTGAATTTTACAATTGATTAAATCCGATGCATCTCTATCGTTTCACAACTGATTTTAACAAAACTTTTACTTAGTTTAAGATATTTTTTGAAAATCTTCGTGTTTCTTCAACGCAATCTTCAGAAATTATTCAGCTTCAATCCTGGGAACCGTTGTCTATATTTAACATTTTCACTAGAATCGGTGGTTCATTGCAAAAATCATGCGTTAATATATTGAACAATGAAAAATCTGCAAAGTTACAGATTGACATAAAGTTTGAAAAATGTTTTATTTTTAAAAACTCGTCGCATATCTAAATTTTTTTTTCATGATTTTTAAAAATAGGATAAATAAGTCTCAATGTGGAATACATCGTTTCTAATTTTCAGCTTGTTTATTCATCGAGTAGAAAGGCTTAGAGCGTTCGATAGCTGATCTTCAGTATTTTCTATTAAACATGTTTTTTTTTCTCATTTGAAAAACAGAAAAATATGAGTTGTTTGTTATAAAAAATGACATTAAAGTTACATGACAAGATTCCGAAAACTATTAGTTTTGTTATAATCCGTTGAGCAACAAGTAAGGTATGTCGGTTTCAATAATAAGAAGATTCAGCCGAAAATTTCCCTTAGAGAATTTTAAAATTGGCACAGAAACTATTGGCAGGCTCGGTTCCACAAAAAAAAAAATGATATTGATATTATTTTTTATTTATATAGTATTCCGTCTCACGACATAACTTGACGAACATAGTTCCTAAAATTCACTCGGTCCATGGCAACCGTTCTCCAATTTCTCGGGCACCCCACGTTCGTCAGATCACGCTCCACTGGGTCTAACCACCTCGCTCGTTACGCCCCCGCTCGTCTTGTTCCTACCGGATTCATAGCAAACTCCTGTTTTGCAGGACAGTCGTCCGGCATTCTCGCAACATGTCCCGCCCAGCGTATCCGGCCAGCTTTCACCACCTTCTGGATACTGGGTTCGCCGTAGAGTCGCGCGAGCTCGTGGTTCATCCTTCGCCTCCACACTCCGTTCTCCTGTACGCCGCCAAAGATGGTTCTTAACACTCGTCGCTCGAATACCCCGAGTGTACGCAGGTCCTCCTCGAGCAATATCCATGTCTCGTGCCCGTAGAGAACAACTGGTTTAATTATCTTCATATACAGGTTACACTTCGTGCGAGGGCTAAGTCTTCTCGACCGTAGTTGCTTGTGGAGTCCATAGTAGGCACACGACTTCCGCTGATAATTCGCCTCCGGATTTCACGGCTGGTGTCATTGTCTGCGGTCACCAGTGAGCCGAGAAAGACAAAGTCTTCGACTATCTCCAGCTAGTCGCCGTCGATCGTGACCTTGTTATTACTGGACAAGCGGGTTCGGTCGGTCTCGGATCCGCAGGCCAGCATGTACTTCGTCTTGGACGTATTAATCATCAACCCAATCCTTCCTGCTTCGTGTTTCAGTTTGCGGTAGATGTCTTCCACCGCCGCAGATGATCTGCCGATTATATCAATGTCATCGGCAAAGCAGATAAGTTGACTGGATCTGTTGAAAATCGTGCCCCGCATTTCGCCCACCGCTCGTCGAATAACACCTTCTAGCGCCACGTTGAACATCATGCAGGATAGACCATCACCTTGTCGAAGCCCCCTGCGCGGTTCGAATGAACTCGACAATTCACCCGAGATCCGCACACAGCACTGCGTTCCATCCATCGTCGCCTTGATCAGTCTAATCAGCTTCCCGGAAAAGCCGTTCTCGTCCATGATTTTCCATAGATCGTAACGGTCGATCGTGTCGTATGCGGCTTTGAAGTCGATGAATAGATGGTGCGTAGGGACTTCGTGTTCCCGGCATTTTTGGAGGATTTGCCGTAATGTGAATATCTGGTCCGTCGTTGACCGTCCCTCCATGAAGCCGGCCTGATGACTTCCCACGAATCTGTTTGCTTGTGGCGTTAGGCGGCGGAGTAGGATTCGGGACAGCACTTTGTAGGCGGCATTGAGGACAGTGATCGCTCGGTAGTTCTCACAGTCCAATTTGTCGCCCTTCTTGTAGATGGGGCATATTACCCCCTCCTTCCACTCCTCCGGTAGCTGTTCTATGTCCCAGATCCGGACTATCAACCGGTGTAGGCAATCGGCCAACTTGTTCGGGCCCATTTTGATGAGTTCAGCTGCGATGCCATCCTTCCCAGCCGACTTGTTTCTATTCAACTGGCGAATGGCTTCCTTAACCTCACTCATCGTTGGGAGTGGCTCCTCTACGTCGTTGGCCATGCCGGTGACGTACCTTCCCCCACCGTCTTGATCTCCTGCATGTGCGCCGTTCAGGTGTTCATCGAAGTGCTGCTTCCACCTTTTCATCACCTCACGATTGTCCGTCAGGATGCCTCCGTCCTTATCCCGGCACATTTCGGCTTGCGGCACGAAGCCTTTGCGGGATGCGTTGAGTTTCTGATAGAACTTTCGTGTTTCTTGGGAACTGTGACAGTTCTGTTTGTATCCGTGTGGGAATCACCCAGCGCGCACGATGCACCGTACCGAACGCCGACACTGTTGCTGCTTGAATGGACAGCCGAATGCGAGCGCGCCATAATCCGGGTAGCTTTGTCGACCTTTGTCGACGGTTAGTTTCAGGCAGTGCTGCCAAATATACAGAGATGTCGGCCGCGGCTGCGTCCGACCTCACAGGAACGATGCAGTTGCTCCAGCTCCTCGAGCTCCTCCTCTTCCAGGCGGCGCTTTTTCTCCTGGAAAATTCGGACTCGCTGCCTCTTCCGCTGTCGGTGACTTTCCACATTTCGACGGGTGCCTCTTTGCACTACTGCCGCCCGCGCGGCATTCTCTTCGTCCATCACCCTCCTACACTCCTCGTCGAACCAGTCGTTCCTTCGAGTTCGCTCCACATAACCGATGACGTTCTCCGCAGCACTGTTGATGGCTGTCTTGATGGTATCCCAACAGTCCTCGAGAGGGGCTTCGTCAAGCTCGCCCTCTGCCGGCAGCGCTGCTTCGATCGATTGCGCGTAGTCTGCCGCGACCTGAGGTTGCTTCAGTCGTGCGATATTTAACCGAGGCGGGCGCCGGTTTCGCGTGTTGTTCACTACGGAGAGTTTTGGGCGCATCTTCACCATCACCAGATAGTGGTCTGACTCGATGTTGGCGCCTCGACAGGATCTGACGTCGATGATGTCCGAGAAGTGCCGGCTGTCAATCAAAACGTGGTCGATCTGTGATTGCGTTTGGTACGGTGATCTCCAGGTGTACTTGTGTGGGAGGCGGTGCTGGAATAAGGTACTACGTACGGCCATTCGGTTGGAGGCGGTGAAATCTATCAGTCTGAGGCCGTTTTCGTTGGTCAGCTGGTGGGCACTGAACCTTCCAATTGTCGGTTTGAATTCCTCCTCCTGGCCGACCTGAGTGTTGAAATCCCCGATGACGATCTTGATATCATGTTTTGGGCAAGGGTCGTATTCACGCTCCAGCTGCGCGTAAAATTCGTCTTTGTCGTCACCGGTACTTCCGAGGTGAGGGCTGTGCACGTTGATGATGCTGATTGCTGATGATATTGATATTTCAGTACCAAAAAATCATTTTTCCCATACAAACATAAAAGTTCAAATTTACTCATGTTACTTGCAACTACGATACAAAGAGTTTAGAAAAAGTTACAGGCCATAATGCAAGAACCACAGCTGAAACTTTTTACATTAAGATTAGAGGTGACAACAATGTAGTCAATAGGCAGATAGACTCCTGTAATTTTAAGGCAGCTTACAAATCTGTAATTAAAAAATTGTCAAAAACACTAACAAACAAATGTAAACGAAAATAAAAACAATATGTCCCGAATCAAATTAGTATAGACGAAGGCCAGTAGCTTGTAAGATTTTAAATTTTGTGAATTACATAGATAAATAATCAATTGATCACAATAATTGTTTGTTATATGATTTTAATCGCCGTAATTTGTATGATTATAATTTTAATGGCATGTGCGGCGGAATGAAAACTAGAGAGAATTTATTTTATAGAATTTGAAAGTTCTCGCATAAGGAAAGCTCAGTAGGCCCATGGGTTGCTACGTTTTTGCTCGTTTGAAGTGTGCGTAAAAACACGCTCTCAAACCATTGGGCTCGCTATACATGGGAATTCTCTTTCTGGGTTTCTCATGTATAGTTAACTAATGCAGAGCAAAGGCGGGAGCAATTCATGGGAGCTTTTCATCAACATGCCCTCTAGCCTAAAATTTCAACACCTATCAAGCTTTCTCCTATTGGCGCACTAATGCCTGTCTATCCACCTTTCTTTCAAATTCTATAAAATAAATTCTCTCTAGTTTTCATTTCGCCGCACATGCCATTAAAATTATAATCATTGATCACAATATAATTTAAGTGTCCACTGAAGAGGAGTGAAAGCCACAGTAGCTCGAAACGCCTGGACAACTGGTAAAAAACGTTTTTTGTTTCTCAAATCCGCCGAAAACGTCGATGAATAAAAATCATTTTGTAGAATTGCGATTTTTAACGTCTTGAGTTATCATTTATAATGCGATTTTATGTTTGCTTGGTCAAGAGTGTATTTCTTGAATAAAACCATGTTCTTTGATAAATTATAATTTTTTTTAACCTTGTGAAAATCAGACACGTTAAGCTCCGTTGAACCAGTTTTCCGATAAAGCTTAATCCGTTTTAACCCAAGAAAAAGAAATCAACTTTCAATCCGCTGCCATAGGAGAAAATTCCCGGTAGCAAAATTTCTCCTCGGACAAAACAACAACGCTAAGGCGGCAAGATTGGAATGGAGGTTGTGGATCCGAGCAGTGAAAAGGCGCAAAAAGTCTTCCGCAAGCACCCCCAGATTGAAAGGCTGGAGCAGCATTTTACAGCTTAACCCGTTTACTTTCGAACCCTTAATGAGATAAGGGCAAATGGAAGAAAAGAGTTGGCTGCAAGAAAAAAAAACACCTCAAGCCAATGAAGAGCATCTCCTGCAGCGTAAAGAAGGATAGCAGCAAACTGTTGTAGGTGGGAAAGTCTTCTTAGTGGTTTCTGGACCGCGAAGTTGAGCAGCAAATAGGACTCTGACTCTGACTGCGGGGTTATGAGCAGAGTTAACTAGGAATATTCCCTGTCATGCACAGGAAGAGACAACTGAAAGGTTGCGAAAAGGTGAACTTTTCCTTACGGGGGTTCTTTTCACGATGAGGACGTTGTCTTTCAAAAGGTGCGAGCAAGTGCGATAATAAGTGATGATAACTGACGGAGATAAATCCCTTAATGAGGGAAGATTCTAACGGAAAGACATTTTTATGCAATCCTGACGCTGGGAAAATAATCAAAATACTTTCTACTAAAATGAACATTTCTCACCAAAGTTTTTGAGAAACCTCAATCAATATTTTAACAAGGTAATAAAATTCTTCAATTGGTTGAAGTAAAAAGATTCAAAATCTTTTTCGAGTCGGAAAAAATAAAGTTCAGTTAAAAATAGTAAAAAGTTCATGAGAATAAGCAACACACATTCAAAGTTCAAAATACAGTTCAACATTTTGAGTAACGTTCACAGGGCACATGCAACTTGTTGAATGATTAAAAATGTGTGTAAAATCAAACACATCAACAGACTTCATTTTAAGTCAAATACCACATTTGAAGGTTGTACTGAAATTTACTTTTCTCATTGAATCAATTGACATAAATCATAAAAAAAATATGCAGAAAATTGATGTATAAATAAAAAAAAACCCAATTTATTTCTTTAATTTAATCGTTATTTCAGAAATTTTCCAAGTAGAGATGCACTTTTCTACAAATTTGAATCGATTCCAATGATTTCCTCAATTGTAAGTGTCCATCCCGGAATTTCTTGACCGAGAATTCGCAAATTTTGGACAGAAGCAAAATTATCGGCAAAGAAATGAGACTATATATCTGAAAGAAATGAACTAGTATCAACAACCTGAAATCTGGTAAACTTCTGTCAGTAGTGCAAAATCTTTCTCAATTTTGTCAAATTTTTGCAAGAAGCAGTCAATTTTCTCGAATAAATTAATAATACACTTTTTTTTGAGTTCATATTTCTCTAAGAACACGGAATAATTAAATGTGTTTGATTAGCAATTCATACCTAAAGCACGATTTTTTCAATTTTCATTGTTTAATTTTGCACGGGATCCCGAGAATTCCCGGGAAAGGGTTTATCAGGTTTCCCGATTCCCGGGAACATAAAATGCTGGGGAAATGACACTCTATTCAAGTGTTTTTGGAATTTCCAGGTAGATTCTGCTGCACAAGTTACCTATTATAATTTTTTTAAATACCAATTGCATACGATTTTTAGAAATTTTATCCACACTTCTCAGTCTCACTCTCACTCCTCGAGGATTTGTAGGGTTTTGTTAAATAAAAGGTGACAAAATGTCATACGAACAAGGCGAGTACAGCTACGGGTGTGTCAATATACCAAAACGCGGAATCGACCATTTTGTGACAGGCAATCATAATCGGTGGTAGGCGAACAACTGGCTGAAAAAAAGCGCTCCATCTCCACTCTCCACCACTGAGAAACTTTTGGTACCCCTTGCCTACTTTTCCTCAAAATGCATCCACCCGTAGCATCGCGTTCAAAATTTGGGCCAGATTAGATCACGTGGTCACTCTTGAAAGTTCATTGTAGAGCAAGAAGAAAATTATTTTTTTTACCAATAACTTTGGTCTTTATCTGATAAATTCTTTTAAATCCAGCTATTCCTTATGTTTGAATTAAGATAAATATTGCATCCGTGAATAGCAAGTAGATAAGAAGTATGGAAAAAGTCACTTGGCATTAAAATTAGCTTTTGAAGTGTCTATTACATAAATTTCTGAACCCTTCAGAAGTTCCTTCTGGAAGCCTTGGAATTTATTTTTTCATAATTCCTACAAAATGTGGTCATCGCATGAGATATTTGTCATAAATAAGGTTTTCGAAAAAAAGTATTCAAATTAAGTCGAAAGAGAGGTATTGAGATTCCGATAACCATGAAGATATACGAGTTAGAAATCATTTTCAAAAGCTCGAAAATCTTGAAAGCAGAACCGGATTTTAAAAACAAAATTATTAAATTGATCAAATTCATTTCATACTCTTACACAGACTAGTGCAAAATCAACCATACATAAGGAATCAAATGGACACAGATTATTTAATGTAAGTAAGTAAGCTTACATTAAATAATCTGGAAATTAGCTTGAATTGTAAAAATTATGGGACATATTTGTGAACCTCTGCTTTAAGCAATACACGTTAAAAATGCTGAAAGAGTTTAATTGCAGCTGGCAAAAACATCGTTGAGCGAATCAATTCAGCACAAATGATGTGCGAAAATGTTATTATTCCACATCCAATATTCAGCACTTACTTTAATCATGAGCTCTCGATATTTCAACGTTATTACGTTATTCAAGATGTGAACGCCATTGGTGCTGATTCGATGTGTAATCGCTGGGGTTGTCCGAAGGAATGTAAAGAGAATTTAGAAGGATGATAAGTTTCTGATGTTTAAAATAATGAAGGTGTTTGGAGATATTTTTTTTTCTTGAATGCATACCAAAACTTGGATGGTAAAAAACCAAGAAATTAGAATAAAGATGAAGCTACCACTCACTTCTATAATTCTGGAAAAAACGAGTTTTTTCCGAATAAATTACCGAAAAACTTGCTCATTGTATCTCATTACAACATAAATTGAAAAAAAAAAATATCCAACTAGCATAACAAATAATACAATATGTAATATTTTTTCATGTATTTAAAAAATCACAATGTTTGTACAGCTGAGAAAAAAATTGAGAAAAAATTGTGGCTTCTGGAAGACGATTAAACTTTTACCAAGTTAGACACGAGTTTGCATTCTAGTTTGCAATTTTTTTTATCTTTGTTTAAAAATCGGACATTCCTGATGACTTTAATGTATTTAATGATGAAAAAAAATATGTGAATGGGTTACAAAATTGTATTCACGGCATGAAGCGCTCTAAATTTTTTAAAGAAAATTTTAAATAACATTTTATGTTTGGCTCAACTTGATAACTGAGGAATCTCTTATTGCATTTGTTTGATATGCGGTCTAATCACTTTACTACTAATAGGGGGAAGTGTTCCTAAATGCGCATATTAGGTAATATGCGCATTCAGCCGATTGAAGATATGGCTGGAGATTCAACAAACAGTACCGTTCATAATTGTATAAAAATTCAAAGCACGCGCACTGTCACTTCGACTTTGAACTTCCATAACTTTTTGCTCTGCTGATATTTTTTTATCAAATTTTCTGCGTTAGATAGATCAACTATCACACTATTATACCACAAAATTTGAGCGTTCTGGAATTCGTGTGGCCTGAGATACAGTAATTCTACCAAAATCAGACTTTTTGGACTTTTACCATTGAAACTGCAATAATTTCAGTCTTGAAGTATGCTTAACATCCGTTTTTATCATTTTCAATCAAATACTATCAAAATATTGCAAGTGTGAATGAAATAAAGCTAAAAACATAAAAATGCGCATTTAGCCCGCCGTTTTCGGAAATTGGCTATTTTGACTTCTTTTATTATAAGATTATTTTCACAAAAACTGTACGAGATTTTAACAAACAAAAAATTACTCTAACGCATACAAAACAGATGTCCGCTCTTGTGCATATAGCTTTTAGACTTCTATCTATTGGAATATGGGAGAAAATGAGTACTTTCCTTAATAAGCACATTTAGCCCGCCTCCCCCCTACCACTGGCCTATGATCGATATACACCTCGAGAAACATTGTACAAAAGCCATCACCATGGAAAACTCGAAAAAAAAAAGTCAAAAATGGCATTTAAGATCACAATCAAAGATGTGCAAAATTTTACAAATCAGTTTAAAAAATTATCTAGAAAGTTCTAAAGACAAGGCGTTAGGCTTGGATTTTTTTGTTAAATCTGTTGGAATGCACACTTTTTTACGATATATTAAACTGAGTTTTAGATTTTCTTCAAGAACTCCTTTGGTACTTGAGGTCCAAGCAGAAAAGTACAACTTGAAGCGATTTCAGAATAAGCAAATAAGCACAAAAAAAAATCTTGGTTTAGTTTTAAATTCAAAATTACATTTTGTGTTTAAACTGACCTACATTATTATGATATTGAAATATATTATTTTTGATCAAATACAGAAATCAGAGAAAATCAGGCTTATTTCCGAAAATCAGGGAAAACGGAGGCTTTTCAGGTTATTGGGGCGGGTCTCCAAAAATCAGGCAAATCCTGAAAAAATCAGGCACATAGGCAATCCGGGTTGCAAAAGATTTAAGCATTTTTTTATTTTTAATGTTTCACGATCACAAATATCTCGTAGGCTTGATTCTTGTTTGTATTAGAGATCTTTCAGTTTGAAAGCGATTTTGTTTTTATAATAAGCAATAATATACAAAGTAAATAAAGCATTTCTTTCAACTAGACGCATTACCGACGGTGTAGTTTTTGTTAACAGTTTGAGTGCAATGTTGACAGATTACGAGTATTATATTTTTAATTTTACTTCGTCACTTGATTTTCTTAGGAAAATTCAATCTACAGCATCAAAATCGCTATGGTTCTCGTTTTGCAAACTTGTGCAGTTTGTAATAGCACTCCAGACAGTACCCTTTTAAAAACGAATATTTAGAATGATGATTGAAATCTGTGGATGGATTATCAATTGTCCAGGAAAGATACTTTTTTGCATATTGATGAATCGAAAACATTAAATTTACGGATGGAAGCAAAAATAGAAATAGTCGATAGGTCTTCAATTTATTAAACATTGGAAT
The DNA here is from genome assembly GCF_029784155.1 of Uranotaenia lowii. Classification (NCBI taxonomy): domain Eukaryota; kingdom Metazoa; phylum Arthropoda; class Insecta; order Diptera; family Culicidae; genus Uranotaenia; species Uranotaenia lowii. The sequence continues at coordinate 235,574,190 of NC_073693.1, read as the reverse complement.
GGGAAGTCCAGCAAAAAAAAAGTTTTGATGGAAGATCTTAAGCTCAGTAAACTTTGGATCGGGAGGACCAACATGGAAAGTGTTCCGAACGTTCACTTTATGAAATGACGTTTGATTGGGAGGACCAACATGAAGAGTATTCTGAAAATTAACTTTATGAATGACGTAGAATTTCGAATTTAAGACAAGTTCAAAGTTTTTAACAGAGCAGTCAAGATATCTTCAAACACTTAAAAGAAATGCATTTCGATCACCGGCTAGGAATAAATTCTTCCTAAACACAGTACACTGACATTGAACACGATAATCGTTTCGCATGAAATGGCGTGATAATGATGATGGTGATGATGTCAAATGAGGGAGTAGAATGAGGTGCGGCACCGTTCCATTGATGATGCTGGTAATGAAAAGTCGTATTGGAAGAGTTGGAAGAGAACCATGTAATGAAAGCTGTTACCGCACATATTCCTAATTACACCTACAAACCTTTTATATTGCACCCGCCCTTCTTCTTGCCGTCGTCGCCATCGTCCAGCTAGTAATAGTTATCATCATCATCACCCGTAGGAGTTGAACCGGAAGCATCGGACGGTCTCTTGAGTTATACCCCTATCTATGACCATCAAGCTTCTAGCTTCTCTAGCGATAGGTAGGTATATCGTGGGCGAGATAGAATCGAGGAGCAACTTTCATTGGACGGTACAGAGGTTAACAATTATGTCAGCTGCTTCAAGCGATGCTGCTGCTGGCTGCTGAAAAGTACCCGAGCCTTTGCACTTTATCTGCATTACATTTTGCACTACAAGTTAGGGAGGTATAAAAGAATGGAGGGTGCTTCCACTATCTGGGTGTGTGTGTATTCTGCTGCAATTTTATTCCATGTAACCGACAGATGACAGCGCCATGATGATGAAAAAAGAGTGTGAGAAAAAAAGTTAATTAAAAAATTAAATTATCCCTTCTTCCCGCAGCAGGTTGGGCCTTTGTCTCGTCGTGAGAGTCCCGTGAGAGGACGACGATGGAAGATGGCAGGTGGCCAGAAGCTCTAGAAAAAGGGTTCCCCATCATGATGGTTGGAAGCAAACTCGAGGATGTCGGAAAGATGGCACAAGAGATCCGGAGGCGAGGTCCGACTGCAGGTGCCATAAATCGTTGCTGGGCATTATGCGGAAATCGGTTTCCAAAGCGATGGCAAGGCGGCTCACACGTAGTATAGAATTTTGCCCTACCGTACCATGGCCGGCCATGAGGGGGAAACGTGTTGAACATCCCTTGTTACAATGCTGGGACAGGGATGCCCTACTAGTTACTCGTTAGAGCTTTAATTTTCAGCAATGATTGTTGTAGTCCAACTAGGACTCGGTGTCGGTGCCTGGCTGTTAGTAAAATTGCGGTTTCCTAGAGGCAACCAACCTGAGCCGGAGATGATTGTCAGCCGACGTCATTCCAAACATTTCTGTGGGTGTTGTGATGGGTTTCGGACCACACTTCCGGGTTGACGTTTTTAAATGATGGTTCTTTAAAATCAGAATCATAAACAATTATCAGTGAAGGTTCTCACCGTTTGTATTTAAATTAGAGGTGAATATTATAAATTGAAACAGATTCAAGTTTTGATGAGCTGCGCCGAAAAAAATGCATGCATCTTTAAAACATAAAGGGTGATACGGTCAAAATTTGATCAAACGCGTGTAAATCGGTGAAATCGTTTATTTAAAAAATCAAATAAAATTTCTTTTTCATGTTTAATTAGTATAAAATTCAGGAAAAATATTCAGTTAGGCTTCCGCTTTTCCAAATCCGAATTGCCGGGCCTAAGGCTTAACCCCTGCCATCAGATTTTGTACAGCCACATTGTCCACCTTCTTCGCCGCAGTGGCGTGTTGGGAGGGTTCTTGTCCTTGGGAACCACCTACACGTTGTTGGCGCCGTACCACTCCATGGCCAACTAATGGCAAGATGCCAAATCCGGTCAAAACAGTACGGAACAACCGTGTTTCTTCAGGAAAGGCAGCAGATGTTTATTCAAACACTCTTTCATGTAAATTTCTTGGTTGACAGTCCCGGAAGCTATGAAATGCTGCTTTTCAAGCCACAGGTATAAATGGCTTGCCAAACCAGATATTTCTTCGCGAACTTTGACAGTTTCATGTGCTTGAAAACATCTGCTACCTTTCCCCTTCTTTTTGCCGTATAAAACTCCTGTCCCGGAAGCTGCTTGTAGTCGGCTTTGACGTAGGTTTCGTCGTCCATTACCACGCAGTCAAACTTCGTCAGCATCGTCGTGTACAGCCTCCGGGATCGGGCTTTGGCCGTCGTATTTTGTTTATCATCGCGATTTGGAGTCACTACCTTCTTGTAAGTCGATAGTCCGGCTCGTTTTTTGGCTCGATGCACGGTTGTAGACGATACACCCAGCTTATTTGCGGCATCTCGGAGAGAGAGAGGTTAGGGTTTCGCTTGTAACTACCGGCAACTCTCTTTGTCGTCTCAGCGGCTTCCGGTTTTCGATTTCCCCCCGATCCAGACTTCCTGGCTGTCGACAAACGTTCCCCAAACACTTTAAATACATTTGTAACGGTTGATTTGGCAACTTTTAGTGATTTTGCCAGCTTTGCGTGCGAGTCGCTCGGATTTTCGCGATGCGCGAGAACTTCCTTGGACGGCATTTTGACAACTGAAGGGTGAATTCCAAAATCAAAATAGAAGCAACATTCTACACACACAAGCACCTTCAAAATGAGGGGTGTTCAGGTTTTTAAAATGCAAAATTGAAAGAAACACGTCAAGATGATATTGACAAAATTTTGACCGTATCACCCTTTATGTGGACACGTACTTAACACAGAAGGCGTCCGTCCAACGGAGCATAGAATGAAATCAATTCAATGCTTCAGACAGCCCAAAAATGTTTCTGAGCTTCGCAGCTTTCTGGGGCTGGTTACGTACATAAGTCGTTTCGTTCCTCACTTGGCTACGAAAACCGAACCACTTAGGAGATTATTGACTAAAGGACATACTTTTTCATGGGGCCAAGAACAAAGCGATGCTTTTGAAAATATCAAAACTGTGGCTTCAAATGTTGGATATTTGGCATTTTTCATCCGAGATGACAAAACAAAACTTGTAGCGGACGCAAGCCCTACGGGTTTAGGAGCCATACTATTTCAAGAGAACTTGCACGGAGAAACAAAAATAATTGCTTTTGCTAGTAAATCGCTAACGGAGCTAGAGCAAAAATACTTTCAAACAGAAAGAGAAGCTCTGGCACTAGTTTGGGCAGTGGAGAAGTTCAAACTTTATTTATTAGGAAAACGGTTTCAGCTCATCTCAGACTGCAAAGCATTGAAATTTTTATTTAGTCCACGCTCACGTTCTTGTCCCCGTATTGAACGCTGGGTGCTGCGTATCCAATCTTTCGACTATGAGGTCATCTATGAACCGGGTGCGACGAACCTCGCAGATGCTTTATCACGTCTTTCGTCAACAAAAGCAGAACCTTTCGATACCAAAACCGAACTTTACGTACACCAATTAGCAACACATGCCGTCCCTCATGCTATTAGTTTAGAAGATGTTGTACAAGCCACAGGAGAAGATGAGCTGCTTCAGGAACTTTTGAAAAATTTGAACTCGGAAACATGGACTGACAACGTAAAGCATTTTAAACCATTTAAATCAGAAATTCATTCCTCCCAAGGCGCAATAATGCGAGGCGATCGTTTGGTTATACCATCGAAGCTTCAGCAACAGATAGCGTGTGCACATGATGGTCACCCAGGAATTTGTTTAATGAAAAGGAGACTGCGACAGAAAGTGTGGTGGCCTAAAATGGATGATCAAATAGAAAGTTTTGTGAAAAAATGCCATCCATGCACGTTGGTATCCTCATCAGGACCTCCAGAACCTATGAAAAGATCAAAAATGCCATCTAGGCCTTGGGCAGCAGTAGCAGTAGATTTTTTAGGTCCTCTTCCAAGTGATCACAACTTACTCGTCATGATAGATTACTACAGTCGATTCGCCGAAGTGGTAGTTATGAAACAAATAACAGCTGATTTAACGATAAAGGCTTTATTCGAAACGTTCAGTCGATTTGGAATACCTGAAACATTGCGTACGGATCAAGGGCCGCAGTTCGTAAGCGAAGTTTTGGCAACATTCTGCAAAGAATATGGCATATCACATCAGAAAACAACTCCCTATTGGCCCCAATCAAATGGGGAAGTAGAGAGGTTTAACAGAAGTATATTAAAACGTTTGAAGATTTGTCAAGAAATTGTTAAAGCTGATTGGAAATGGGAACTTAGAAACTTTCTGCTTATGTATAACTCAACGCCTCACTCAATCACTGGGACCGCTCCATCTGCCTTGATGTTTGGGAGAGTCTTGCGGGATAAGCTTCCAACTATATACACGGATCCAAAGATAACAGATGAAAGTATCAGAGACCGCGATTGGGAACGAAAACTGCAAGTTGCTGAAACCGTTGATATTTGAAGGGGAGCCAAACCGTCAGCTTTGAAAGAGGGAGACGTGGTAGTTGCAAAACGTATGCAGAAGGATCATAAATTGTCCAGTAACTTCCATCCTGAAAAACTCAAGATTTTGAGCCGTACGAATACAGACGTGGAGCTGCAATCCGAAGAAACGGGGAAAGTTTATCATCGGAATGTTGCTCACTTAAAACCGTTGTCTCAGGATTCCGGACAAACAGACCAGACAATCAACCAAGAAACATCTTCATTTGAACCCCAACCAACGAGAGAACAACGACCAACACGAGCACTGCAGAAACCAGGTTACCTACAGGACTACGTGGCTGAAGTATCTGACTTTTAAGAAAAGGGGGGATGTGATGTCCTAAGCGTGAGCTTTGGGTAAGGACTACCCAAAGTAGGATATAACAGGTTAAGAGTGTAAGTGAAGATAGAGCAGTTCACAACTGACGTGCACTAATAAAGGTCCGACTTATAATCGCTCATAAAAGTACGCGTGTTTTATTATTCGAGAAAGTCCGTATTTCATAGATGCGTTCATGTGTTTTTCCATGGAGCAAACTAGTGCGAATATGACTTCCTGCTCTGAGTTGGAGTTTCATAATATTTGTGGGGGAAGGAGAGTTCAATGTCAAAGGCCGATGGGGAGGGGTGTAGGGTGTAGAGGATTTAAACAAGTATATAATGAATCGTGTCATCTTACTCATAGACTTAGTGTTGAAAACTGAGGGAACGTTGTCACTTTCCGTGCTGTGGTATGCAATTTGCAAACAAAAAATAGGGGTTAGAATGAAATAAAACATTTTAATTTTTAACTTGATGACTTGAGATTGCCTTACATTTTAAAAATAATTTAAAATTGAAGACAAGCTCTTTTCTTTGACGAATGGTTTTGTTTGTGTTTCGGAATAATAAAACACCAAGCTTATCCTGCTCAGATCCCAGTAGAAAAAAATGAAGCTCAAGACACTAACAACGCATGCATTAATATTCTTTGCACAAATCAACCTGTCCAGAGTGCTCCCTAAGCAGGCAACATCTCGAAGGGTAGAAATGAACATCTCTATATATACATCAGCCACAGCTATCGAGGAAAGTAAGTAAGTAAGCGGCAACAGCAACGGACTGCCACTTGAATGCCGCACCCGACCGAATGCGAATGACTTTATGAAACCCTTTCCGGAACGAGAGAGAGACCAAGTGGTGGTCGGCGGCGATATAATCGCCATCATGACCATCGCCTGGAAATGGATCCAAATTGTTGGTAGCACTAGCTACGGGTATCCACAATATATGGGTATAGTGTGGTGGAAAATCCGAAAAAAAATCCTTACCCTTTCCCTCTCACTTCAGGAAAAAACACCATAACATCAATCTGACAAGCTAATCAAAGCTGAATCACCTCTGAAAGCATTTTCCACCGGAAAAGGACCGGGTGTGTTATTATATGTGTATGAAAGTGTCTGGATGTGTGCGCTTGTGCCCGTGAAGGACCCGCCTCGGAAGAAGGAGATGGAGGAAAAAAAAAGGATGGCGAGTGATTCCTTTCCGGTTAATGTTTCTCATATACCGAACAACCGAATAACATTCGCATAAATTCCACTGGCACTATTAAGATCCTGCCCTTTCCCAAAGCCGTTCGTTGCTCCAGGGTTAACGGTAAGGGGGGATGAAATCCTCTCTCGGATGAATTTCGTTCCCCTACACATGTGGCTTATGGCTTTTGTCCAGCTTTTTTCCTGACTTCCCCGTCCCATCAGACTCTATCGCGGAAACCTTCCGCTTAGTCAGAAAGAATAAGAGTAAAAATAAGACGAAAAAGAAACAACAGCTCCAGCTCAGTATATCATTTCTGGCACTCTGTTGCAAAAATCTCATATGTGAGAGCTGGTTTCCGAGGATGTATACACATTCGTATGGGAGTGCATGGGTATGTGCGCATATTTGAGCTCCTGTGCACAAGAGGATAAACGTAAAAATCATTATAATTTATGAGTCTTTATTATTTTTATTACCTTATCTCATTTTTTTCCCTTCTCCTTGCTTTGGCACCATCGGTATTTACCAAACCCAGCGTTGGATTGCGGTCGTCTTGCAATGGAAGCAATTTTTGCCCCAACCAGAGCCAACGTTTTCTCATCTAGGAACAACAAACATGCAACTCGAGATTGCCACCAAGTATGATGGCTGGGAAAACATTTATGATATTAAGGGTGTATTTGTGTTCACGGTGTGAAAAATCAAGTCGTTACCAAACAACATGTGGTTATTGAACGAACATGCCAAAAGAGCGCGAGGCCAAAGCAGGGAGAGAAACCTATTTCAAGAACAAAAGGAAAAAAAAAACTCAACGCCAATAAATCAACCGCGCAAAAATAACTAACCATTCATTCATTCTAACAGATAGCAACTCAGCTTAAGATATGAATATTCAAAAACAACTTCATTCGACTTGTGTGGCACGAATAAATTTTCTCCCAGAGAGTGTAGAATCGTGTTATCTAGCAATAAAACATTGACACGCTTGCGAAGCGTCGCCATATTTCATCAGTAATAATACGATGGTATAATTTGCAAAAAAAAATATTAAAAGAAAACTGAACACAAATATTTCAAATTGAAGATCACTTAAACTTTACATATTGATAAAAAACTTACCGAATGCTAAGGAATGAAACTCTAAATATTGTAAATTTACTTCAGATTATGGTTGCCAGATTTTTTTCAGCATGTATCCGGGCTGGAAAAATCTGGGCTATTTCATCTTTTACTCTAGAAGGACCGGCAAATTGAATATACCTTTTTGAACCGTGACCAGTCAAAATGAATGGTGAAGAGGAAATTTGTTAAAACATATTATTATGAACTTTTTTTTAGTTTTATTTTATTACTTGTTCTATACAGTGATGCACTGCACTGGTCGGGGTAATGTCCCCGGCAATTTCGAATTCGTTTATCTCGACAAGTTTGCAAGAAAGTGTTTGATCTGGCAGGGTATTTGCAGCTGTGGACAAAAACCCCGGTTTTTGTGAAAAACAAAACCATGGACTCCAAAATGTACTAGGAGGAGTGCCTGAAAAACATTTTTTTTCGTACATTAGATCTCACGTCAAGTTTTCGCCAGATTTGGTAAGCTGCCACTACAGCTAAGAGGTATGTACAAAGGTATCGGGCCAACGGGTGAATTTTGTCGGAAAGGACATCAACCCACCCAACTGCCCTCAATTCCGCCCCATCGAAAAATTTTGGGCAATTATCAAGCAGAAGATGAAGAAGAATGGTTGAACGAATCGAGATGCAACAGAGATGAAGAGATTGTGGAACAAAATGGCCGCTGAGGTCAGCGAATAGGGTGTCCAAACTGTGATGAGTGGTACTCGACGAAAAGTTCGAAATTTCATCAAAACAACATCGGAATTATTTTTCTCTTATTTTTCCTTTGAAGTGCAATAAAAACCCTACATTTTAATCACAAAACATTTTTACTTTGTTTACATAGCTCCGAGATAGATCCTTTTTAATGCGTCCAGATTTTGCGTGATCCATGCTTTAAAAAACCTCTACACTGTTTTATTGGGATAACATACGTTTTTTGTAGAAATCTATTAGATTAGAACGGGATAAAATTATTTTTTCAAAATCTCCCGATTTTATCACTCTCCCCGATTTATCACTCTAAAATTCATCATGGGGGTGATAAAATCGGGTTTTCACTGTATAACGGTTTGCAAATTACAGAGTTCGGTTATTGAAAGATTGCTATGCTTTCCCAGAGAGTATAGCTGTTGGGTAGGAAAAAGCAGGGGTAGTCTGAAGATGTTTTTCAAACATCTATTCTTTAGGGTCTGAAGTTTTTGAAGATATTACAAGGAGGCTCTTCCCCATATCAAAATCAGATTGTTTAGATGAGACTGAATAAATGCATTGTAAAACTTTAAAAGAACATGTTGAGGCACTAAGTTTCGTAATTTCCACAAAACACCGCAAAGAGGAGAAATTTTTTTTACTAGGTTCTCTGTGTGACAACGTAAATTCCTAAGTACTTGAAGTAATGAACTCTTTCAATAACAATTCCATCCAAAATTGGGTCATTGTTTGACAGTATTTTTTATGTGAAGAACGAAACAACATATATTTGTTTTTTGTATAGTTTAGAGAAAGCAAGTTGCATTTAAATATGTAGATAATAACTTCAAATCATTTTCAATTTGCTGAGTTATAACATTCGTTGATGCAGCTGAATAAAAAAAATAGCTGTATCATCAGCAAATAATCGAGCTGTACCTTTAAGTGATAAACTACAAAGATCGTTCACATACAAAAAAAAGGAACGGACCAATGTTGCTTCCTTGGGGCACACCAATATCAATGTTTCTCAACTCGCTTCTTTTATTTTCGATCGCTACGAATTTTTTCCTTTCCGATAAATAACTGTGAAGGATGTTGTTAGCAGCACCTCGTATTCCGTATTCATTTAATTTGGACAATAATATGTCGTGGTTTAGTGTGTCGAAGGCTTTTTTTAAGATCCAAGAACAAAGCACCAACGATATTCTTAGAATCAATTTTTGAAATAATAGAATCAACTAACTCTGTGATAGCAATAAGCGTACTCGATCCAGGTCTTAAACCGTACTGCAATTTGTACAGTTTATGTTCCTGATTTAGAAAATTTTCAATTCTATTCATAAGAAGTTTTTCAAAAACTTTGCTAAAACACTTAAAGTTGAAATTGGACGGTAGTTATTTACGTCATGCGGATCACTTGCCTTAAAAATGGCAACTTTAAGACAATCCGGATAAACTCTTGTCTCTAACATGTGATTAAAACAACCGGCAACTCTCTTTGTCGTCTCAGCGGTTTCCGGTATTCGATTTCCCCCCGATCCAGACTTCCTGGCTGTCGACAAACGTTCCCCAAACACTTTAATTACATTTGTAACGGTTGATTTGGCAACTTTCAGCGATTTTTGTTAGCTTTGCGTGCGAGTAGCTCGGATTTTCGCGATGCGCGAGCAAAATTTTGATACGCTGCTCTTCTTCCTTGGACGGCATTTTGACAACTGAAGAGTGAATTCCAAAATCAAAATAGGAGCAACATTCTACACACATACACACACATCTTCAAAATGAGGGGTGTTCAGGTTTTTTAAATGCTAAATTGAAAAAAAAATACGTCAAGTTAATATTGACCAAATTTTGACCATATCACCCTTTAGCTGGACGTAAAAATATTGTATTTTGTACACAATTAATATGCGATAAAGGATCACTTCCGGGATCAGATGGGATTTCATTAGCTGGTTTTTTCCCAATCGTAGAAAAATGTTTATAAAATTTTTCACAAATCTCAGAATTGTTAGTTATTACGCCTTCTTCACCAGAAAGATTTATTGGAGCAATGCTTTTTTTTTTTATCAAGGAGTGTATTTATGTTTTTCCAGAGCTTGGAATGTGGAATATTGTTTAACAATCGCTCGTTATATTGTTTTTTTGCATTCTTGTTTCAGTTCAGCTTTATGTTTACGTGATTAAACATTTCTCTCAGTTGGACATTATCGAGCTGTCGTTTACAACGTTTCGAATGGGTATTTTTGATTCTAATCAGTGTCCAAAGGTCTAGTGACATCCATGGACAATAATTGCCTTTTAGTTTTACCTTTTTATTGAGTGTTTTAGTAGACATTGAGAGAAAACGGTTGTAAGTTGTAATGTGTTGTAGGCCATCATTGACATTTTCTGGTAGTTGAATATTATTTAAATAATTGCGAAAAAACATCGTTCAGTTTGGAAGGTTGTACTCCATTTACCCGAAAACCATTGCCCAGAATGAAAAATCCCCAGAATTCCAATCGCCAGAAAGAACCATTCCCCAGAATTTTTTTCCCCAGACGAACCATGTACCAGAATTTTTTTCGCCAGAAGAACCATTTACCAGAAAATTGAAAACATTTATCCTTACTAGAAATTATTTAAAAAAAAAGGAATTGTTACAAAAAAATAGGGTTGTATAACTTTATTCTTTTGCGGCAAAGCCGCAACCAACGAGAATGAAGGGGCTGAGGCGGCACAAAGCCGCCAAAGCTCCCAAATCCGAGGAGGCCGCCGACCCGCCGTCGGAAGCGGCGGCCCTAAGACATTGGTCTAGGTCTGCCGGGGCTTCCTAGGTCTGCGTGAAAACTAGGGGTGATCCCTTAGCATCCGTCCGCCACGCGACAGCGTGAAGGACAAAACGTCTTTCAAGTTCGAGCGCGCAGCGTGAGGAGTCGGATACCAAAACGGTTTTTTAAAGGACCATGGTAAGCATTGAATCAATTAAAGTACCCAAACCATAAACAAAGAACAATATTGATTCTAAAATAAATTTAGTTGGAAAATTTCAGAGTCGTAGTTTTATTTAAAAAATCATTTAAAAAAAATTAATTTCGAATCATATGAAATATATAAGAATTATTAGAAAAAAAAACAAATAAAAATACTAGGAGAAAAAATCTGGGATTTGTGCCATTCTGGTAAATGTTCCATTCTGTGCAAAAAAATTCTGGGAAATGGTCCATTCTGGTTAAAAAATTTCTGGTAAATGGTGCATTCTGGGGAATTTTTTTCTGGGAAATGGTTCATTCTGGGGTTTGATTTCGGGTATTTGTCATTCTGGGAAAAATTCATTCTGGGCAATGGTTTTCGGGTAAATGGGATACAATCGTTTGGAATGATGAACAATTTCTTTCTTCAGGATTGTTTCCTTCTTATCATATAACAATTTTAGGCTTGTAACAATTTGTAAATGGTCACTTACATCTGTAAGAATAGTATCGTTTTTAAGTCGGTCTATGTCAATCTGCTTCGAAATAACGTGGTCAAGGATGTTTTGAGTTTTTGATCTTGTTGGAAAAGTATTTGTGCAAGCATAACCGAAAGATTCTAAAATTGATTTATATTTCATCATGGTTGATATATGCTTTTCACATGTTATTGATTCCAGCCGGTTGTCAAAGCTGAGATGCCAGACTTTATCATTGAAATTATTTATTCGTTGGTAAAAACATTTTTTTTTTGCTTTCTAATGTAAGGAATCTGTTTTTTAAATTAATTATTTGCTTTAAAGAATAAGAAATTATGTTGTTCCTTAATTTTAAAACTCTACGCAGCTGCGTAAGAATTTTAACTCCAAATAAGTTTCGGAATATTCGTAATAAAGTCTGCTTCATTTAATATTGAAACACAAACAATTGCGTGTAGTTCAGTCATTTATTAACGAATTCATAATTTGTTTTTCATACAAATGTAGCATTTTCTTTACTCTTTCATAAAAAAAAATTAAAAAATTATTCATTGCTGTTTCGAAGAAATTCTCGTACTTTTCCCGTAATACGGCACATTAGGCGGCGCACACCCTTTTCGTCCACCGTTTTGGCGATTTGATTCCACCAGTTCTTCATTTGAGTCATGTTCCTAACAAGTTTTCCCTTTGCCTTAAGCCTCCGCTTCGTGATTGCCCAGTATTTCTCTATCGGCCGGAACTGGGGGCAGTTTGGGGGGTTGAGGTCCTTCGGTATTACGCTGACCCCGTTCGTTGCGTACCATTCCATAACCGTTTTGCTGTAATGGCAGCTTGCGAGGTCCGGCCAAAACATTACTGGACGGTCGTGGGCACGAATAAACGGCAGAATCCGTTTCTGTAGGCACTCTTTTTTTGTAGACTTCTGATATCATTGTCTTGTCAGTGAGAAAGACTTTGGATTTCTGTCCACAACTGCATATCACGAACTTAAATTTTGCAGGTACATCCCCCCGAGCCGTCGCCAAATAAAATTTTTGACCTGGGATTTGCCCAAAGTCCGCCTTCACGTAGGTCTCATCGTCCATCAGAATACATCCGTCGAACTTGGTCAGCACTTGGTCGTACAGCTTTCGAGCACGGATTCTGGCCACATTGTTCTGCTTCAGCGTCCGATTTGGCTGTTTGCTGGCTCGGAATGACATTATTCCTTCCCGGAGACGAATTCGTCGCACCGTACTGTGAGCGGCCTGGAACTTATTGGCCAAATCGCGGTCTGAAAGATTGGGATTCCTCTTGACGGCCTTGATGACTTTCCCACGCAGTTTCCGGTCGACAGTTCCACTCCGACGCTTCGAATGCGGCTTCCGAGCCGTCGTCAATGTTTCCTTGTACTGCTTGATAACACGCCATACGGTATTTCTGGGCATTTTAAGCTGTTTAGCTAGCTTCGATGCCGACAACAATGGATTTTCAAGAAAACTGTGCACAATTTGATCTCTCCGTTCGGCTTCCATGGCGGTTGGTTACAAAATGCTATCGTTTGGTGTTATGACATAAATACATGGTGAAAGGTAATGAATTTCCCGACACGTGGGTGAAAAAAGTTTCCAAATCCGTCCACTAGGAGCGCCACAATGAGCAAAAGAATTTGTTCCAATATTAAATGAAGCAGACTTTATTCAAATATCTTTTCAGATTTTGATAATTGATATATTTGTTTGCTGTGATGTCTCAGGAATTTGTAATAATTTTCTGGCAAGTTTACGAAATCATGGTGTTTTTATAAAGAGGCTTTAGCTTTGGAATTTCTAAATATTCAAGTATAGAAATAAATTCATCATAAAATATGATCATGGGTTAAAATTAAAACCTTGAATTAAAAAATCGTTGATGATTTCCCGACTTCGTCCAAATATCATAATTTTTGTTTAATATGTTAAAAAATGATTTTAAATTGAATGGCATGATCGGCGGAATGAAAACTAGCGAGAATTTCATCTATATATATAAAAAGCAATTTCTGTGGGTTTGTTTGTTTGTTTGTTGGTTTGTTTGTTTGTTTGTTTGTCCACTATAGGCTCAGCCATCTTAAGAGCTAGAGAGCTGAAATTTGGCATGGATACTCATTAGGACCAGGAATGATGAAAAATGTTTTCAGATTTTCGGATGACCCCTTCTAAAGGGGGTCGTCCATACAAGACAAATATTGTTTTCGCGACATTGACGTTAATTATCGTCGGATTGTGACAAAAATTTGCACATAAGGGTTTTGAGAGATGAGAAATTGATTCCAAGTATTGAGTTTTGTGTCAGGGATCGGCAAAAGGGGTCGTCCATATGAACTGTTTAGTGTTTTTACTATATTGACGTTATTATGCATTGGATTGATATGAAAATTTGCACATGAGTGTTTTGAGGGACGAGCAATCGATTACAGGTGTTAAATTCAGAATCAGGGGTCGGCCAAAGGGGTCATCCATATCAACTTTTTTATGTTTTTACGATATTGGCGTTATTATGCATTGTATTGAGATGAAAATTTGCAGACGAGGATTTTAACGAACGGACAATCAATTCCAGTTATCAAATTTAGTAGAAGGGGTCGGCAAAAGGGGTCGTCTATATCAACTGTTCAATGTTTTTGTGATATTGGCGTAGTTATAGATTTGTTTTCGATGAAAATTTGCATAAGAGTATTTTGCGGAACGATCAATCGATTCCAATTTTCAAACTCAGGGTCAAAGATCGGCCAAAGGGGTCGTCCATATTAACACTGTTTTTGCGATATTAAAGCTTAAATACATTGGATTAAGATGGAAACTTCGTACGTGGGAGTTTCAAGGAATGAGTAATTGATTTCAGGAGTCGAATTTTTATTCAGAGGTCTGCGAAAGGGGTCGTCCATATAAACTGTTCAATGTTTTTGCGGTATTGACGTTATTATTCATTGGATTGAGATGAAAATTTCCACATAGAAGTTTTGAGGGACGCTCTATTATTTCAGATTTCAAATCTCGAGTCAGGGGTCGGCAAAAATGGTCGTCCATATTATCTGTTCACTGTTTTTGCTATATTGGGGGTTATTCTGCGAGTCGAGTGACGTGACTCACAAAATTTCACTTCTTTATCCTGACTCCAGCAAATGTTTCAGAGAAGAAACGTTAGTATGAATGAGCTCCAAAAATCGATCACAGGACATTTGAGCTGAAACTTCTAGCCTAGAGTGCTATCTGGAGTCGGCACAACGAGGTGCGATTTTGCACATCACGTCACGTGACTCTCAGACTAAGTCCCATTGTCTTGATTATACATCGGATTATAATGAAAATTTGCACATGGGAGTTTTACAGCACATGTAATTGATTTCACGTGTCAAATTTTGACAAGAAATCAGTAAAAGCGTTTGTCTTAAAAAATTTTTGTTTTTTTTGCAATAGTTACGTTGCTAGGCATCATATCGAGGCAAAAATTAAAACACGAGAGTTTTGCAGGACGCGGAATCGATTCCTGATAACAAACTTATTTCTTATTTTAAATTTCCATTTGGTAGACAAGCAAATAGATCGCTTGCAAATTCTGTTTAGTATTTTAAGCAATTTTTGGGTAAAAATGCGTCCAAATTACCAACCAAATACAAAATCATCAGCTTTAGATTAAAAAGCGAAACGAAGTTTGTACGGGATCAGCTAGTTTTTTATAGAAATTTGAAAGAAAGGTTGATAGACAGGCATTAGTGCGCCAATAGGAGAAAGCTTGATAAAGTCTGCTTCATTTAATATTGGAACAAATTCTTTTGCTCATTGTGGCGCTCCTAGTGGACGGATTTGGAAACTTTTTTCACCCACGTGTCGGGAAATTCATTACCTTTCACCATGTATTTATGTCATAACACCAAACGATAGCATTTTGTAACCAACCGCCATGGAAGCCGAACGGAGAGATCAAATTGTGCACAGTTTTCTTGAAAATCCATTGTTGTCGGCATCGAAGCTAGCTAAACAGCTTAAAATGCCCAGAAATACCGTATGGCGTGTTATCAAGCAGTACAAGGAAACATTGACGACGGCTCGGAAGCCGCATTCGAAGCGTCGGAGTGGAACTGTCGACCGGAAACTGCGTGGGAAAGTCATCAAGGCCGTCAAGAGGAATCCCAATCTTTCAGACCGCGATTTGGCCAATAAGTTCCAGGCCGCTCACAGTACGGTGCGACGAATTCGTCTCCGGGAAGGAATAATGTCATTCCGAGCCAGCAAACAGCCAAATCGGACGCTGAAGCAGAACAATGTGGCCAGAATCCGTGCTCGAAAGCTGTACGACCAAGTGCTGACCAAGTTCGACGGATGTAAAGTCTGCTTCATTTAATATTGGAACACAAACAATTGCGTGTAGTTCAGTCATTTATTAACGAATTCATAATTTGTTTTTCATACAAATGTAGCATTTTCTTTACTCTTTCATAAAAAAAAATTAGAAAAATTATTCATTGCTGTTTCGAAGAAATTCTCGTACTCGTACTCGTATGAAAACTGTGCACAATTTGATCTCTCCGTTCGGCTTCCATGGCGGTTGGTTACAAAATGCTATCGTTTGGTGTTATGACATAAATACATGGTGAAAGGTAATGAATTTCCCGACACGTGGGTGAAAAAAGTTTCCAAATCCGTCCACTAGGAGCGCCACAATGAGCAAAAGAATTTGTTCCAATATTAAATGAAGCAGACTTTAAGTGCTGAAAAAGTAAGTTGTTGAATGAACTTATTTTAAAAATTTTAACAATCTTAAATCACAATCACATTCACGCTCTTTTCTAAATAACTTCTGGACGGTTTATTGACTCAAACGTAATTTCGCGACAGTATTTTGAACAAAAATGTTCACTGAGAGACCCTGCAAAAGATACGGTAAAAATGTTGAGAAAAAAAAACCAAAAAAGAATTTATATCTTTCTAATTTAATCCATAATACTTAAGAATGGTCAAACAGTCAAAGTAAGTCGTTTTACTTAAACTAAACGAATATGTTTCTCATGGTTTTCTTGATTTATGGCGAATGATCTTATTATCCGTACCTATAGTGAAACAAACAAAATAATGGCTCATGAGTAATTTCAGATACCTAGCATATAAAAATCCTTCCGACCAAGAATCGAACTTCATTGCTAAAACGGGGCATCATGCAACAGCGGGGTTAGATGCAACATTCATAAAACACCACACTGAATCAATTTTTAATTTATTGTATTGTTTTAAAGTTATGTTTTCATTATTTGCAAATGATGATGACATAATGTCTTGCATCTTAAGCTATTTTTTTAAAAGTTTTTTATTTTTATATGAAATTTGAGAAATCGAGCAAAAAATGTTCATATTTTTACATTTTTTGATGCCGTAAAAAACTTAACCCAGTACGACGGATTGGCTTGATAATATTACCTACAAACTTTTTAATGGTTTCCTCATGCCCTACCAACACTGTTGGTGTAAAAAAATTTCGAACAATCACTTAACTTTTTTAAATAATTATTCTTATTATTCGGCTAGGTATCTGGGGTAAAATGCACCACAATGCAAATCAAAGAAACATCTTGTAAATCTCGTTTCGATGTGCTGGAATATGAATGTTTTGCATCACGCGTATGTAAACATTGAAATTTCATTCATCCAAACATTGATTTTTATGATTTCAGCTAATAGAATTTTTCGTAGTATAATTTAACCCCTAAATGTATGCAGCCTCCTTAGTTTCGAAAAAAATGTGAAAAATAGTTTTTACAGACCAAAACATTACTGCAATTGGTGTTTTCATACGTAATGGCCTTTATCTTTAAAATCAAAGTTTGTTGCAAACTACCCAATTTTCTGAAGAGGGTGAAAATGTTTTAGAAAAATTAAAAATAACTTAAGTAGGATTAACTGTGAACGTAAGTTTTTTATAAGCCATTGAAGTTGCAAATTGTTGCATGTTGTCCCAGTTGACAGTATGCTTCAATCAGACCCATAGCCTTAAAACAATTGTATGGGAGTTAGCGACTTTCATTATAGCAGAGGCAAAGATTAGCAAAAAATTCTGTTTTGACTATATACGGGTGAATCTATAACCTAAATTTTTAAAGTTAGGTACGTTCATCCTGAAAATTATATATCACATTGTAATAAATGAATATAAAAAAAGTTAACCGAATCAAAGCAATCGAAAGATTCCTTTTAATTCAACCACGGTAAATGAAACGTTCATATACCAGTATTTCGATAGCAACTTACTACCTTCTTCAGTGAACGTTTTCGATTGATTCACTGAAGAAGGTAGTAAGTTGCTATCGAAATACTGGTATATGAACTTTTCATTTACCGTGGTTGAATTAAAAGGAATCTTTCGATTGCTTTGATACAGTTGAATCATTCAACCAAGTAGGCTCATACCACAACAGAGTGAAAAGCTAATCGCTTCACAATCAAGAAAAATTATATTTCTCGAAACCTGAAAAGCGAGCGTCTTTGCCGAAACATTTTTGGTTGAATGTTTTGCATTCAATGTTTGACGTTTTTAATTTAAAAAAGAGAAGGTAATAATAAAACTACTCTTTTCCCAAAAAAAAAAAATCATGAATATTTCAAACTTTTAATCCAATTTAAACACTTGGTTGAACATCCTGAAGATACGTCTTTTAATCATTAAAATGTAGTCTAAAATCATGGTGTGGTGCCTTAAAAATCAGAACTTTAATTAATAACTTTTATATTTGTGTTTCAAAAATTGTTTCCTCTACAGCCCACTGGAATTTTTTCAAAACTTTCCAACGGTGGGAGGTACAAGTTATCAATCAAACCACTCAAGCTCAATTTGGCACCTTCTTGGATCATCGGGCGTGGTCACTCGAAATTTATCCCTCGGGGCTAGCCTGGGAAACCTTCCTTTACCTACTGTAGTTCACTTGAAGGCTCCAGGTGGCACCTTTAATTCGATGCCGAAAGTTTATCGGCTGCCCTCGTCTCAAAACCGCTATATTTCAGCAGGGCCTTTAACGTGCTTCCTACAACAGCAGCAGCAGCTTAACTTTATTTAAGCAGAAGAGGTTCATTGATTTTTCTTCCCGGTAGTCGGCCAATCTGCCATCCTCCCAGTTGAAGGTTCCGGTGGGAGTTGGACTGGGCCGGATGTTGTGGAATGGGGGAGGGGGAGCCGATACTTTATGCGGGAAATAAAAAGAAACATCATCCGGAAAAGGAGGGTAAATGGGTGGGTTTGCTTGTAAATATTCTCTGTTTTCCGTAGGCTGCCATCGTCGTCTAGATTGTGGGTGAAAAATTCCATCCGGGGGGCAAAAACGTTAAGATGCGCCCAGCAAGTGGCAGTGCTGTTGTGGCAAATGATTAAGAGATAATAATACCTCAATTTATATTATAATTAAATTTGGCAAGTTCTTATTATTTTGCGCTGGCGATATCGGCAGGTTTCCTTGCTGCCATTGGTTGGGCGTTGATGGTGATGTTGATGGAAGTTGTTCTTTTTTAGAACGAGCGCCCTCGAAAGGATGAAGGAGGGCGTTCTAATGGGAGGAGTTGAAGGATGGGATTCTGGGCAGCAGCAGCATGGGGAGGGTAATGTTTTTCAAAGTGGGTGGATAAAGTGTAATAAACCCCTTTTATTGGCGCTCGTTTTTTAAATCTATGTACTGCTGCTTGGCGCAGCGACTAGCATATTGAGAGCTGAAACTTGATAACTGACGATCAAAGAGTTTCAATGAGATTATTGAAAGGTAATCACTCTGTGGATAGCGTTAGACTAGAATCAATTGAAAAAGCGGGAGTATGTTCATACCATGATTTTAAAAGCTTGTTACCTTAGGCTCTTTTTATTACTTAACTCCTGATAGTACAATATTGTAATGACAGGTTAATCCCAGAACGAGGCAATTTTACAAAAAATTATACATTTCGATTCAGAAAAATGGAAAAAATGATCGGGGAGTTTAATAATGAATACTAAAAATATAGTTTTTCCAGGGTTGCTAGTGATTTTTTCGTATCAAATTGACAGATTTTTATAAAATTTTGGGTTGGATTCAACGAAATTGGTTCAAACGTCAAATTTCTGTCATCAATCTAACGACCAGTGCGATGGTTTCATAGTTTCTTATTGAGTTATTTTCAATAAAACCTTTTTAATGCTGAAAAGCACTTGTTTTACATTTAAAAACTATTTGATTAGGTTTTGTTTTGTTCTGGCACATTCTTGCAGGTTCAGGCGTTCCAATTAACTCATATTCCGAAGAAGTTTTTGAAGCTGATAAATAATCATTGTTTGATAAATGATTGTTCTTGAAAATAGTCAAAAGAACAAAATTAGATTTTTGATAGTTCTCATGGGCCAAACAACAATTTTATACAGTTCAAAATTTTTATTCACGACAGCGTTGGCAGAGTGGCATTAAATAATCTTGCTGGTGTATTAGTTCTAGTTGTTTACTTTTCCATCTGCTGCAATTATCTCAAAAAACTTAAATTTAGCAGCAACAACTGAGTTACATCGAATCATCGAAAGTTAAAATTTGAACGATTATAAATCTTTTCGGAAATTTCTGACTTCTTGCCGAACAATTAAAAAAAAAGATACAAAAACGATCCAGCGAATTTCAGTCTTCCTCCCCTGGGGTTCTGCAAATTGTTGTGGCGACACGAAGTTTATGGTGCGTTCAAAAAATAATGAAATCGCGCAAATCAGCGCTTAAACTTCCAACTTTGACAGAATGTTATTCCTCTTACAATTTATATATTTTTTCATGAAACTTTCACACAAGCTAGATAAACTTACTTACCACTTAGATTTAAAAAATATGCCAAGAAACCCAACAGATGATAAAACATAAAGCTTCGAAAGGCCCTTGATGGTTAATAAGGTTTACAATACTGCGCACATCCTTTTTTTCGAAAACTATTCGATCACTTAAATTGTTTTTTTTTAAAACCAATACTTGGAAATATTTATTCGCAGTAGCGTTAAAATGTGTTTGTGAATCATTCTTATATTTATTTGCAAAGGAAAGGAAAATAAATGATAATTTCAAAAGTTTGTTACCTAACACTTAATTGCCAAAATCAGCCGACCAATGAAAATATTATAAGTTGCAAGCTAAAATTGATACTATAGGCTGATTACTTTTCATTGTAGTTTTTCACCAAGCTTTCGTAATGACAAATATTTCATCCAAAGGTCCTATTAAGAAAAAAAACGAACGATAAAAAAGCTACTGATACTCATAAATTAGCTTCTGAAGGATCGAAACGAAACGAACGAAACGAAAAAAAATATATGAGTGGTCGGTGATCGACGCTTAAAAACTTTGTTTTTGAACCTTAATAACGGTTTCATGATAACTTATTTCGAAATGCGTTCTTTAGATGAAATATTGTCATAATTAAAGCTTTGAAAAAACTCAATTTAAAAAAAATCGTTCTATTCATCATACCGAAAAAAATCCTCATAGTTCCATACAAACTTCAGGTTCGATGCACGACTCTTTTCTGTAGATTAATCTGGCCAAAATTTTATCATGGGACTTTGGCTTGTGCATATTTAAATTTGTTTAATTTTGTAATTAAGATAAAAGTCTCTTTTGAGGGATTTTACGTGAATATGGGGTTCAATTTGGATTATTTTCGAATAACATTCTTTGAGGTGAAAATATCTATAAAGGACAGAATTTTTAAAATAATTTTACTGAAAATTCATTTACTATGAAAGGTTTATGAATATGTTTGATTTAAAAAGTTCAAATCACAAACAACTACCTGCTGTACAATGCACAAATATTCTATTAAAAATTGGTGATAATTTAATTTTTATGATAGTTTGTTTATTCTCGAATCAAGTGTTCATGTTTTTCATGTTTATATTAGAGACGTTTGAAAATAACTGCGTTTGTCCTTCACAAGTGTTGGAATAAACAAATTTGGAACGTTTTCGAAATAAAACAAATCCATTATCTCGACGTCAAACACTATCTTCTCACGGGTGCAACTCACAACCTTCTGAACCGATTTTCGTTCTGTAAATTTCATTAAATTCCTCTCAAAAAGTTTGAAGAGACCTTTCGTTTTCGATAATATTTGAAGATTTAAGGAATCATGAATTGAAAAAAAACAGTAGAGTTTTTGTGACGTCACAACGCTTAAAAATAGATACCTTTATCACCGATTCTAGAGTGTAGACTTGTTGTAAATATTCTTTGTCTCATATCATGTTTAAAATATGCCTTATTTAACATCATTTCGCAATAATTTGTTTTCGACAGAGCTTAATTTTTGACAATTTTTTGACAAAATTTTCAACACAAATCAGAATGAATGTTTCAAATGAATGGAATTTCAGATATGTAATTGATGAATTATTCAAAATGGTGTTCCTTATTCTGAACAATAAATTTGCTTGAAAATAAATTCAAAATAAGCCCGAATTCATTTCAAGACTTTCAGTGTTTAAAGTTAAATATAGAACCCTTTTGTATATTAAAATTTTTCCAGTTATCAAAATAAAAGGCTAAAAAGTTCTGAAGTTCTAAACACTAACTTTATATATTTCAAATACAACATGTTTCATTATACTGACAAATTACATTTTGGGAAATGATCAATGAGAAACGGTTAAAATAAGAATAATGAATTCCAAATTTTGTTGTTAATACTGAAAGCACAAAGGTTATGCAAATTAAGTGAAGATTGCACATTAAAATTGAATTATTAAGTTGCTACTTCGAATCAACTTTCGAACTTTTCAAAGATAAATTCTAAGTCGATCGATTTATAGACATGATTTAATTTTAAAGAAACGTTTAAAATTTTTCAATGGAAGGTTTTCAAGCTTAAAGTTTCAAAACAATGGCAAACTTATAAAAAATATTTCATAAAATATGAATAGTTTGACTCAACAATTTGTTAAATTTATTTGAAAACTAGCTGACCCGGTGCGCGTTGCAACACCTTCTAAAAAGAAATGAAATTTTAAGAAATTATTTAAATTTTGTTTTTTTTTGTAGGTATGATAAGTGCTCGGTTTATGCCAAAAAACTTGTGTATTTCCCATTTCTATCCGCAAAAGCTAGAAGGAAGTAGGGATTCAACTTTTTCGTAATCAAAAACTCTCAAATCTAATTTGGTTACATTGGTTGATAAGTTTTAAGCGAAACATCAACATTTATATGGAACCCCCTACGTCCCTCACCTCTCCACACTGCAAAGCAGAAGGGGCTGTAAAATTCCATAGAAACATATCTTGTATTCAAATACCTTCCCAGGTCAAATTTGATTTTTTTTATTGATTACTTCTATTCCGAGAAAATTGTAATTGACCCCCTCCTCATTTCTTTTGTACTCACTAGAAAAAATAGTGTTTCAAATAATTAAAGAACTATTTCTCGTTCCCAAATGATTTCCCATGTCATATTTGGTTCCATTTATTTGATAAGTTCTTGTTTTATGCAAAACAATTTTATGTGATTCCCCTCTTCCCTAATTTTAAACCCAATTGAAGGAGAAAGAAGTCTCGAATAAGCATATTACCATTCATCGATTTCAAATGCCCTCCCACATCAAATTTGTTTCCATTTTCTAGATTAGTTCTCGAGTTATGCAAAAACTTGTAACGGAGCCCTCTTCTTTCCTTCAAATTACTCACTGGAAGGGGGCTATAGTATCATATTCATAGAAACATTCCTTGTTATTACTCAAATACCCTACCAAGTGAAATTTGGTTCCATTTGCTGAATAAGTACTCGAGTTATGTAAAAAATTGTAAGAGTGCACCCTCCCACATCAAAATTTCCTCACAGGAAGAACAGAGGGTTCTCAAATTATCAAAAAGGCATTTTTCGTATTCAAATACCATCTCATACCAAATTTAGAACCATAAGCTTTGAAAGTTTTCCAATTATGCTGCCTTCCACTTTTCTATTTTTCCACAAAATAAAGAGAAGGGTATCATATATTCATAGAATCCTTTCTTGTACGAAATTACCCTCCAAGCCAAATTTGGTTCCAGTTGCTCGTTCTAGTTCTCAAGTTATGCAATAAAAAATGTATTGAAGCTCACCCTCCCCCTCCCTCCCTATCTTTTTCCCCCCTGAAAAATAGATGGATAAAAAAT
The DNA here is from genome assembly GCF_029784155.1 of Uranotaenia lowii. NCBI lineage: Eukaryota > Metazoa > Arthropoda > Insecta > Diptera > Culicidae > Uranotaenia > Uranotaenia lowii. The sequence continues at coordinate 235,550,772 of NC_073693.1, read as the reverse complement.
AACCATAGGAACATTTCTTGGGTTCCAATGTCCTCCTATGCCAAATTTGGTTCCAATATCTTAATTAGTTCTCGAGTTATGTAAAAAACTGTAAAGTATGCCCTCAACCCCCTTCCTATCTCCCAACTGAAAGGAAAGAGGGGTACCTAACATTCTTAAACACATTCCTCGTACCCAAATACCACCACATGCCAAATTTGATACCATTTGCTTGATTGGTTCTCGAGTTATGCAAACATTTGTCTTTTGTTTCGAAGGCCCCTTCTCCCTTATATTTTTAATTCAATTAGGGAACAAAATCTTAAAAATTATGATGCATGATCTAAAAAAGTTAAATTCCACAGCTTTTAATTTGGTTTAAGTTTTCAGTTTTAAATTTGAAGAGATTTCATTATTTCTAACATAACTGAATTATGTTCAAAAATAATTAGAATAATTTTACAACATTTTTTCAAACATGCAAAACAATTAATTCGGTTTAAAACTTCATTGAAAATTAGGAAACGTAGAGAAATTAAAAACCTCTATAGATTTTTCGCAGAACTCAATATCACTTGAATTCTTGAAGAAAGACAAAAATTGATTTAAAACCTTTATTTTTAAATATTATGTTTTTGTTTTGAAGCTTTGTCAAAAAAAATATAGAAATTTCTTAAACGTTTTTAAAATATTTTCAGAAGTTATTTAAATAACAAAAGCTGAAAGAAATATTGCATATACAGGAACAGGGCAGCCAATAAGTCAAAATTAGCTTTTAAATTATTTCCACCTTGAAGGATGTGAACTTTGTGGTCTTGTGTAATTTATCAAAACTTTTTTGAATGTGTTCATTCAGAAAAACTAGAAAAACCTAATAAAATTGAGACTGAAAATGGTTTCTTAAATAATATTTCATATAAGCACGATTTCTGGTGAATCAAAATTTTCACTAATAAAATAGAGGAGGATAGGTTTTTTTTGTATGTCAAGTTTAAAGTTTGAATACAAAAGGTTGAGTGAATTGCAAATCGAAATTTACAATAAAAAATTTGTTTCAACTCGTGAACGCCATATATCCCAAGCAACCAAAAGTCACATATTTACTTGATTGAAAACATTGTAAGTGATATATTGGCTGACAAAGAGAATCCACTTCCTCATTCCCTTTAGTAAACTCATTAATGAACTTGAAATTTGCAAAATTGATTAATATGTACGTGGTTTGTGCTAGTTTTGCCCAATTCCCATGAGTGAACTGTATGTACTCATTAATGAACTTGAAAGCTGAAAAGTGATTGATATGTACGTTGTACGGGACTTAAGTCACATAAAGGACACAAAAGTGCTCAAAACGGGAATTGGTAAGTCACAAAAAGCGCATTGAGGTACTCTCAAAGTCAAATCACTACTTCGAGTTTTGGTTTCAGTTAAACAACATCTAGGCGTGGTCTTGTAGTTGCGTGTTCGATTCTCACCACGAAGATCGGGGTTCAATCCCCAAGCCGGGCAAGTATTTTTTCAATAAGTAATTTGGTAAATGAGTGACCATTCTGATACGATATATGTAGGAAATGTAGGACAGAAGCAATTGAGCAATTTGTCGAGTTTGGCATCATGGCGGAATGTACCATGTACAGAACACAGTAAATAATCTGGAGAAGAACGTACTTCATATCAATGAAACGGCTGAGTAAGCGTTTTTGTACCTGTTTTATGGAACTTTTGGTTGCTTGGTATGTTATGTCGTAAGATAAAATGTTTCAAACCTAGGGTGATTTATGGCTAATTTCCGCCAGAGGCGAGCAAAATTTTTGACTTTCTTGTTAACATTTATTTAACGTTGAAAATTTCACTTTGAAAAAATTTCCATGGGGGGAGGTTAAACCCCTAAACCTCCCCCCCCCCCCCCCTCTGTTCGCACGGTCTTGTTTTAAATAAAGAATAATTGCTAAAATCAATTTATTTTCAGACTATTTTTTTTTATATTCCAACTGTTACGTACTTAATTCACCAAAGCGGTTTCTGAAAAACTGAAATTCTGAAAATGAAGCTCAACAAATAATTTGTTTAATGATATGCAATATAGTTTTGAATAAAAAAATATAAAAAACGATTCTCCAGTTGAGGGGTGTTTGGAATGAGTTTTATATATTCATCGGTAGAAAAAATATTGGTATCTCGATTTCTTATTTTTCTGAGTAACAGGTAACGATCATATTTTTTTTTTTTTTTTTTGAAAAATAGTGGTTTTTAATTTTGGCTTAAGAATCCAATTTTTTTTTAATTTCGTACAAACCCATTTACGGTTCGATTGTTTTATTTATCATTTATAATCTTATTGTATTATTTTAATGTAGTTATCAAAAACTCAATTAGCAGTTTTTTTTTCAATGTTCTCATTTTTTACGAAGTAGAGAGTTAAGCTCAGACAAATGATGTTTTCAAAATTTATTTGTATTGATGAAAATGACTAAAAAACATTTTTCGCATATCAATGAATAACTTAGCTAAAAAAATCTTTCTACCCTTCAATTTGTCAACGCGCATTTGCCGGAACAAGCGAGCAAGATTTAATCAATTCCGCAATGTCCCGACCTCTTCAACACTTATGTTGTAATCGCCTGTGCCATCCTTATGATGTTGGGTGGGCGGGAAAGTAATAATGCTCAATTTGTTAATTGTTTTCCTTGATACTTTGGCTGCTGGCATTGAATGTGTAGGTGGAGGGGCGTCAAAATAGCTTACCGCCCCTAATTTTTCTTTCTTGTACTTTCTTCTTCTGATGTTGTCGTTGTTTTGTTGCTGCTATTTCTGTATCATCAACGTCGCTTTTTTGCCCATTGCAAGTCAGCTTAAATGAATTCTTCTCGGAAGTATCATCGTACACAACTCGATCCTCGGAGAGCGAATTTGCGTAAAAAGCTTCCCGGTGGCAGCGTGGGTGGGGCTCCAAGATGCTGCCTGTTTTGTTTGCGGAACATGTGAGTGTGTTTGTGTACGTGTGTGCCTCATAGCCTTCGTACAATGTCGAGGGTGATTCGGAAAGATGGTATTTACAACACTTTTCGTGTGTGTTTGTAATTGGGTGTGTATGTTCACGTTGCTTCAAGTCTTGTATTGTGTCTTAAATGAGCCCCTTTCAGCCCTAGAATGGGAACCATGAGGTTGGCTTCTGCCTTTTCTGAACCACTTTCCGAACCACGAGACCGGTTGAGGTGTTTATTCCATTAACTTTCACCTTCTCCTTCTTCCGAGAGAGCATCACGTTTCCATTGAACGACGCAAATATCCTGGGAAGGAATGCTCCTCCAGGTGCTCTGCCTTGCTACCTGGTTCTGGGTGCGTGTTTTCCACCTCAAGATACACTCACAATATTGGATTCCAAGGTATTATAGGTGAAACTTTCCCTTCGGTTTGACTGGGCGGATGAGAGGTTTGGTTCAGTTTCGTTCAGCTTGCTTGCTTTATTTTACCAGTTTTTTTTTCAGACTCGATTAGGGCACATCCGGATTTCGGAGGTTAACGAAGGCTGAACATGAATAAATTGGATCCCGGTCGGCCGCCGCCCGATTTAACCTCCGAGCGAGGGCAAAAAGGTCCTGCTGCAGCGCTCATCAGGAATTCTGGAAACGGATAGTTGCTGACAGAGTGGCTTCAGTGGAGTTACTAAATTTGACTCTGGATATAAAGCTGAAAATTAAATTATATCAAAAGTTCACGGGGAGCAGCCTGTGTCCAGGGAGAAAATGGTTCGGTATTCTACGGGCTTCGTATATCATCAGGAGATGGGAGTTAAAGTTCATGGGTCATTTGAAAATTTTGAAAGAAAGTGTCTAATGCGTTAAGACATTTTTGTTTAAATAAAAAAGTATTCGTATTTGATCAACAAAAATTAGAAATAAAGCATAATTTTTAAAGATTCGTTAAAACAATTATTTGAACTATACATTAAAAATGTTGTGACGCTTTTCCTCCGATTTTTCTAATAAGATAATGAAATTTTCAAACATTGTTGGTTGTTCTTGACAAAGTGTCGTGAATAGGAATAAAATCTCGTATTTTGCAGTCGAAATACATATTCATACTTATGGTGATTTGATTTAGTAGATTTTGATATAATTTTTTCCATTCAAGTTCTATCGGGCAGAATTTATATAGCTTTTGGCTATATGTCCAGTAACCAAATCGTATTCACAGCTTTCTCCACGTATTAACCTACGATGAATATTCCAAACCTGCATCAAAAAATCTGTGCAAAAAATCAGAAAAAATCTGCATTTTGCACAAAATGTTTAATTTTAATTTTTGTATCACTTAACAGTTTTTATTTCCAAAAAATCACGATACTCGATAAGTGGGTTTTCGTTAAGAAACCTTACTGATATCTCAACAAGGATTGTTCGATATCCAGGAAAACATTGATCATCAAGATCGATTCAAATAAACGATCGTAAAATTGATCCACCTTAAATCAATTTTTTCTATTAAGCTACTTTATGTGTAAAAAGAAGCAAAAAAGGTAATTTAATCATATTCCATCTTTGAAAAATAATTGTCACCAAAAGCAAATACTGACCAAATAAACCTGCAGAAATACGAAATTAATCCTATACAATCGATTTCTTCCAGGCTAAATAATTTACCCAAACATTCGAAAATCGGACTTAAAAAGATGGATCATTCAAAGATTGATCCAAAATCGGCCAATCATATTTCTATTTTTTACTTAAAAATTTCATATTCAGAAAAAAAAACCCTAGGTTTGGTTTAAATTTGAAGTAAAAAAAAAATCAGATTTGAAACCATCTGTTAAGAAAAGACATTCAAAATCGGAAATTTACATCAGATTACCATGAAATTTATAACATTTCTCAATAAGACATTTTAAATTCATTTTATTTGATATATTATCGAATGGAGAGTTGATTAGGAAATCTTTAAAGAAAACTACTTCTGAAATCGTATTCAAAAGTTTATTCATTATAAAATTTAATCTAAAATTTTTACCATTTTTCACTTCAAAAAATATAACTTTGCAAATTTTCTTCAATTTGGTACAAATTCTCGTAACTTTTATTTATCAACAAACAAATAGACGTAAAGAAATCTTAAACAATCTTTTTCTCGGAAGTCAAAATTTCGCGCTTTAATCGAGAAAGGGGTTCATTGATTGATTACCTTAATTTTGAAAAAAAAATTGACGCTCACAATTGCATGTAATGCATTTTTACATATTTTTAAAAGCTTTCTTGAAACCCTTAACTGACAGAAACATACTAATTGCATGCTTGGAATCAGCGCTCTGAAATTATTTAAAATTCCATTTTGAATCTTTTGCACCAAGGAAAAAATTAATTTTGTAAGCTTTTGATATCAAATCCAGATTTTTCATTAGAATGATCCAATTAGGAGTTGAATTTTTTTATTATTAAAGTTTTACAGCTATCGTTATCAAGGACTGATGAAATTTATTTTCAGAATTCAATATAAAAACTTTGTTACAATTGAAATAAACCTTTTTTGTTCAAATCATCTTTGAAAACTAAAGTAAATCAAAAAAAAAATTTTGTTTAAAAATTTTATTTGAAAATTTATTAGCAATAAAAATCTTAAACTTAAAAATAAGCTTGGTTTAAAACATTGAAAGTAATAAGAATATACTTAAGAAAACATTTTAACTCAAATTTAGCTCAAAGTTGCTACTTCGAATTACTTTTATTTACATTTCACATTTACATCTTAATCACTAGTTTAAACCTTCCAAATTTATATTTAGTTGAATTTAAAAAAAATTTGAATTTAAAAAAAGTGTGATTTTGTTTGTAGAACTCAAAAGTTTGGAATTGCAAAGCAGACTTTAAAATAAGCTAAGTTTACTTGAAAATTCATGCTGGATATGAATTGAAAAAGATAAACTTTGTAACATTTTTGAAGAAGATTTTTTTAGTTATAATTTTCTGCAAAGTTTATAAAATTTAGTTGCCATTATATGGAAAACCTCTAGAATGAATTGAAACTATTAAAACTACAGAAAACATTCATAAAAAGTTGATACTGGAATTTATTTTTTGAAGAATGTTTTGTATCTGCAAAAAATGTTTTATGCCATACATTTTATATTTTAGATTTTTTTAAATTAATTTAAAAGATTGTAGGGCACATGGCTACAACGTTATCGATACGTTTTGTTAGGAATTCATGAATAAATTGTAAAGTAAAAATGGTTGGTTTTGAGTTTAAAACTTGAAAATAATGCTTAATAAAAACATTTTTAAAGGAGCTGAAAATTCAAGATTAAGACATTAGCTTTATGGAATTTGGGTTTAAAAATTCACCGTAATAAATTAATTAGGATTTGTCAACGTCATATTTTTATCGTAAAATAAAATGCCCTGAACTCAGATTGTAGGTCCTAGAGATGACCAAAATTTTTCCTATAGATATAACTTCTGCTTGAACAATGCATACATGAAAAAAGTTAAAAAAAATTTAATTTCTAAATTTTAAAATTATGTGTTAGAAGTTGCCATTTTTTTATTTGATTTAAATTTTTATTTACTTTAATAAGAAAGTAGTAGTAGTAGATCTTTTTAACGACAAGCATGAACATTTGAGGCATTGGTAAACATTTTTCAAATATTGAGAAATAAAAGTAAGAGATTAAATTTGCGGTTCAAATCAGATGCATTTCCTGCTCTTGTAAACTCGATGAAAATTAAAGATTTAAGTTGGAAACTTTTTTCAACAAGCATCTGCAATATAAATATTGTCTAAAAAAAACAGTCAAATATATTTTCAATTAAATAGACAAAAAAATGCAGATTTCTAAAAAATCTATTTTTTTTTTGTGTTTGTGATTTTTTTTCTGGTTTGTGATCCAAACTGACTCTGATTGAATTTAAAATTAGAATTTTGAATCCAGAATAATAAGTTTTCCTCGGCAAAATGCTCGTTCGCTCTTTTCAACATCTGTAAATTTTCTTCTTACTTTTCTATCCATCTTCATCAATTTCATTTCTGATGCTCTTTCTCCAAGAACATACATTTCACCGATATGCCGAAAAATAATTTACAAAAAACTTAATTAACGGTGGTTAACTTATCTAAAAGAATCCAGAATCAAAATTATGAATTTGAAATCGCCTGTAATTTTCTTAAGTGAAAATTTTTACATTGATATTTTAATCTTGTTTAACTTAACTTCGAGCTGAATCTGAATTTTTGATAATAATTCCGAAACTGAGTAGATTCTGCCTTGAATCTGAGTTCGAAATCTGAATTTCGAATTTGAAAACCATTTTTGAATCTAAGTTCCAGTCAATTATTTTTACTGATACTAAGCCAAATAGAGAAGTTTGGAACAGAATCCTCAACCAAAAATCTCATATTTGAGTTCTGAGATGTTGGATTTCAATGTGAGTTCTTTCATGAGTTATTTATTCGATATTCAACTTGTAAATATAAAAGAAAATTGCACATGATGGAACTGTTTCAGATTATACAATTCTGGATCTCCATAATGAAACTTTCTTTGAGAAAAAAATTTCAAAACTTATCAGTGGTTTGTAATTTAAAATTTTTTCATTTTTTATTCTGAAAGGATGAGTTTCGAACATGAAAGTTTACGAAGCAGAGTCAAGATTCGAATAAGAATTTTTGTCCAATAATGGTCCAAACTGAAGTTCAGTAACAATAAACTGAATACTTCGACTTCGAATTTCAATCAAGATTGCCGGAAATTATTCTGTGTTTTTGACAAACAAAAACTATGTAGTTTTTTGTTTTGACTCCAAAGTTTTGTGACAAGATTTTATGGTATTTTAATTCGATTTTCACTGAAAAAACATGCTAAATATGATTATTTTTACAATAGATATGATCGAAACCAATAAACAGTTTTAGTTTTATTACATGTTCATGATTTTGACCAGAAATCCATGGTAAATAAGAACATAAAAAATTTTCATTTGGAAAAAGTATGGGAGAGTTGGGAATCATGGGCCACTTTTTTTCGTTGTTCCATAACTTCTTTGTTATAAAAGATAAAATGAAAATAAAAAATGGTATGGTTTCCTACATTTCCAAGGTATCATAAGGTATTTTTTTTTATAATTTTTAATAAGTTTTTTTCCCCAAATTCTGACTGTTTGAAAAAAAGCAATATTTTTTGGATTTTGAAAAATGGTGGGGAATCGTGGGCCACCAAATCCAAATTGACTAAATAACATGCAAAGTTTATGAGTTGACCCAAAACTGTGATTTCCTAATTCATTTCGTTATTTTAAAGCAATTTCAGATGATGAAATAAAAAAGAGAGTTGTGTATGATCGCATAGATTCAAAAACCTGGCTTGCGAACGTTTTGGCAAAATTTCTTATATAGGATGGACAAAATATTTTTCATAACTCTTTATTTGGCATAAGAAAACTTTACAGATAGGAAAAACGTATTTTAAGTTCTGAATGTATATAAAAACATAAAAATGTAGGTGGTTCAAGATGTGTGGCACACGATTCCCCACAAGCTATGATTTGCAAATTGGTTGCGTTTGAGTGCCTTATTGATGTTTCATCAAAAATTCCTTTTTCACGTGAAAGATCATGACAAAACTAAGATCATAAGCGTATGAGCATATTTTTGTTATGCACTTTAGGTTCCCCATCGATGAAAATAGCGAGTGTTTTTTTTAATTATGTAAGTAAATTTTTCTAACTTTTTTTAGCTTGTTGAATAAAAGAAGCATATGATGTGTATTTCAGTTAACAACATATAGCAATATATGCTCACGCAAAGCGACGACGATTGCAGTTGGTTTGAGATTTTTATCTCAACACACAACTGAGATATTAAAAGTGGCCCACGTTTCCCCATGGCCCACGATACCCCACTCTCCCCTATACAATTTCTGTAAGATCTGAGAAAAAATTAAAAAATTCTGTTTTCTGTGTCACTGATTCTGTGACGAAAATATTATCGAAATTCTGTGAAATTATATATTATTCTGTGATTCCGGCAACCTTGATTTCAATGTTTTTTTGGAACCATAAATTCCGGAATCATTCTAGCTAAGCTTTCCAGATATTTTCCTCAAGTATCTGGGCTGTGGAAACTTACCGACTCAAATGGCGCACTGGGTAAGATATCGGACTGGCAAGCCGGGATGAGATGTTGCAGGGAGTTCATTTCTCCCTGTTTGTTTTTGGTATGAATTATCCAACAGGATGAAAATTCCATAAAATGTTTTCTTGTTTTGTTTGAATGTAGCGGTTATGTATCATTTTTTTGGGATGTCTTAATTAAAACAAAATTCAATTTCTATAACGAATATGTTTATTTTTTAAAGTAATGATACAACAAAATATTCGCGTACACTTTTCCGTGTGATAATTCCTTCTCCTTCAACTAAAACCAGAGCAGGAAGCCCGAAATTTATCATCATTTTCCCAACATTCAATTTAATTAGCAGTGGAGCTCAACGAGACTGTCAGCCAGCCAGCGACAGTTTTCCGTTATCCCTGAACCCACCTTCCAGCCAAAGACGATGGCACTTAGTAGGACCGCTAGTCAATGTTTAGCTCATCCTAACAACATAAAGTCAGTTATACTTCGTCGCGACCCCTGCCCTGGAGGCCTGCCAGAAAACGCTGCTGTCACCTGATGAAACTGACCTGTTTACCTTAGCTTCTTCCTTGGCGGCGCGTCAAGACAACGTACTAGTTAGGAGCAAGGTACCTGACTTCTTCTGCGTCTTTGATGTTCGTCTTCTTCGTTCGCTCTTTTCCTGCCGGAATCCAGATAGTGATTTCTGGCACGTTCACTGGAAACCTGTCGCAAATGTGCACGCACGCACGCACGAAACCAGGAAGAAGATCTCGGCCAGAGAGCGAAAGGCTATAAAAAGTTAATTATTTTATATGAGATACGTGACAAATCTACACTTCAACCGGGGCCAAACGAATGACACCGAGGAAGATGTCGGATGACAGAGAGGCGACACGGAAGAAGTGAATCTGTGTGGAGGAGAGCTCGTAGCTAATGTTGATCGTCGGGGTCGAACTCATATTACGGACTTTATTCCTCCTTCCTCCTAACCTTGCGAGGGTAACGACGCACGGAGGGAAAATTAGATCTCATGGTTTGGTAAATGATTAAATCCTTTAATGAGAAACCGTTTTACGACATTCTATACAGCAGATTCAAAACTGGTCTGAAACATATCCTTTTCAACTAGGATAGTTTTCTTTAGATTTTATTTCTTTAGAAATATCATTTTTCATATATTGTTTGAATAATAATTCAAATATTTTTTTTTAAACCTTCATCGCCATTACGACAGAGATAATGAAAGGTATTAAATTTATAGTTAGGTGCTGTTACTATAGAATTTAAGCCCAGTAGAGATATATTCAAATTTTATTTTCAAAACATTTTTTTTATTTTTCAAATTAGCGTTTATTTAGGCATTTAACTTATGATAAAACTATAACATTGTCGATGGTCACTTTTTACTTAATTATTTGGAGAGGGAGGAAGGAAATAGGATGTGGAAGGGTAAAAGGAGGAAGGATTATTTGCGTATCTCTGGCGGTCGTACCTGCTGCATACTACGCGTTACAACTGACCGAGAGGAGCAATTTGGTTGTACCTTATCTTCACAGACAACTTCTTTTGACGAAGTTGCTGGAAGAGGGGTTGGAAGCGGGGTCCTTTTTCGAAGCGGTGAATTTAAATCCAAACTGATGACATCAGTCTGGAGAAGTTGTGGTGTTGTTGGAGTGTGCGGTTTCTCATGCGTTCTTTTTTGGTTCATCAGGCTCGTCTGCTGGTGAGGTTCTTCTATTGTTTGGAGTTGTTGCTGGTTACTGGTGCTTTGTTGGGTGGTGTTCGATTTGACTGCATTCGCGTAGCTCATGGAATTGTTGCTCGTGTGAATCATTCTTCGGGCTAGTTGATAAGGATATTCTTATCGATGCTGAGTTTCAGGGCTGATGATTCTGCTGTCCAAATGGGGCATTTTTGATCCAGAAGGGAAAGACCTGTAGTTTTGCAGTTTCCACAATAGGTTATTTCTTGGCAGTTAGCGCTCTCGTGATTTTGTGAGTAATTTTTGCATGCCAAGGAGGAGTCCGAAATTAATGAATTCCGGAAATATTGTGCTACTGATAGTGAGAAATGAAGTTGATGAACCTACTATTCTTGCTGTAGTTTTTTTGTTATGCGGCGGACATCAATGATTTTGTGAGGTTTCAATTCATCTAACAGTAGTTTTTCATCTATGCCATCTACTTCTCGACAAGTAACCACCAATTTTCGTTGGTTCAAACTTGGATGGCGACCTATTACAATAGGTGTACCGTCTAAAAGAGTTGTTAGTGTTGTCAGCTGCCTTCCTTGATTCTTGTTTCTTATCTTCAGCACGTACCATTTCCGGGATTTCTCATAAAAGGCTCCTTCAATTTTACCCGCAAAGTTCTCGATTGAACGGCCAATCAAAAACGGGTTTCTCGGTAGTTCTTTTCCTTCGGCACCTTGAAGTGTTAAATAATATAACCGTCCGTGTAAACTTTGGGCATCCATTCATTCCGGAATAGTCTGGTTTGGATGGTCACTCGGTGATGGGCTCATCACCGCGCGCTATCCTATTCTTTATCCACAGAAAAAAATCACTGCCTTTTAATCGATGAGCGAACTCCTTATTTTCAACATGTACTTTGAAAATATGTCAAACGGCACAGAAATTAAGTTTCTCTAGAAAATACTCTATGAGATTCTATTTTCATTAAAAAGTCCAGGTCCGGATGGAATCCGGAGATGATTTGAAAATGTACCGGATTGTTGATTCAAGAGTCGACTGCGCTGGACTTCAAGAAGACATTAACAGACTTCTCGCATGGTGTGGAAAACATGGAATGTAACTAAACGCCGATAAGTGCAAGTGCATCAGCTTTTTTAGAACCAGAAACTTTTTGGTCTACAATTATGCTTTTGGTGGCACTCCGCTCGAAAGAGTTGTCATCATTAAGGATCTAGGAGAAACATTTGGTCAGAAGCTCGCGTTTAATCAGCATATCGCGACAACGACAGCTAAAGCCTTCGCTTTGTTTGGATTCGTTGATTAACTGGTTAATCTCCACGAGGAATTGTATGTTGTTTTTATCGACTTTTTTCGGTGAAAATTAAAACGAAAATACTTGCCAGTTGGTCCAAACGTTTCGAGCTACTTTTTGGGATTCGCTCCTTCTCAGTGGAACTTTAAAATAAATTTATGTATTGTATAATTTTCCATTAAAATAGAGCTAATTATCGTACTTTAACTAGCGATCGTCGTACTGTCTTCTGTGTTGCTGTCTGTTGTTTGTTTTTGATGTTATGTTTACATTGATCTGTCAGTGTCTTGATCTTTGGTAAAATGGAGTTGTATGCTGATTTGAAATTAATTGAATCTGTCGCTGTCGCTGTCGTCCCTAATTTTAATGGTATTTTTTAAATAAAAAAAAATGATCGTACTCGATACTATGTTGAGCATGTCCGGTTCCTCCTATTTTTTTTTGTTTTAACATCGTTTTTATGCTGTTCCAATCTTTTTTGTAAGAATTGACCTGTTTCCCCAAAGTAGGAATTTTCACATCCTCCACATTTTATGTTATAAAGTTTATAATATTAACCAGATTTGCTGTTTTATCTTTTGATATTTTGTCTTTTGTTTTTGTGAAAATTGTTAAATGCTTTAATAAACGCCAAGTTAGCAATTAAAAAAATAACATAAAAAACAAACAACAGATAATTAGCTCTTGTAAAAAGGGAAATTATACAATAAATAAATTTAATTTTAAGGTCCACTGAGGAGGAGCGAAACGCCAAAAGTAGCTCGAAACGTTTGGACCAACTGGCAAGTATTTTCGTTTTAATTTTTGCCGACAAACGTCGATGAAAACAATAAACATTGTTTGGATTCCTGCGACGAAATACTTTGAGCTTTGAGGACCCATACGCTCTTAACACTAGAAGGACCGGCAAATTGAATATACCTATTCGGACCGCGACCAGTCAAAATGACTGGTAAAGGGAAAATTTTTTATACCATAATATTTTTAACTTTTTTCTTTAGAAATTATTTTGTAATTTATTCGATATCATTTTTGTTATAATATGGAAATATTTCTTCACCATGGGTGCACGAAATCACCTCATTTTCGCATAGTTGACGAATGCGTGTATGTCATAAAAAGAATATTTCAAATAATTATCCAAATATTAAAACCATTCATCCAAAATCAATTTTTTTGCATGCTAAATATAAAGAATGAAGACTAATATAGATTCAAATGAAAAAATGTGTAAAATACATGGTTTTTCACTATGGGTGCACGGATTCACTGCGTTTTGATCAAATATTGGACTTTTTGCAAATTTTTAAAAAGCATTTTTACAAATCTTAACTAAACCAAAGTCGAAACCATGTTTTTCATGCAGAGAATGATTTAAATAACGATTTTAATTTTAAGTTCCGTTTTTTCATTCCTGGAAAAAAAATATTTTAATTATATCTTGAAATAATAAATTCATTTATTATTTAAAAACAGGTTATTGCAATCGTATATTTATCTGTTAAGATCAACATCCAAGAAATTGGAAAACCGTTACCATGGACCGAGTGAATTTTAGGAATTATATGCATCAAGTTATGTCGTGCGACGGAAAACAGTGAAAATAAAATTCATGAATCAACATTGTCAAATGTTCACGTTGATTTGTTTTTCCTTTAAAGTTTTTTGATTGGTCAATATTGCATTTCAAATACCTATCATATCTAACTCAAAAATATTTTGTGTTCTGAAGCAAGTTGAAAACTATTTATTTCTATATAATTTACAACGGCGAATTTACAGCCATTTCGTGCACCCATGTTGAAATATCTAAGCGCCGATGTGGTCTATCAGATAGGCTCTCGCGAATCTGGTCGAGGAATGCCAAGCGTACTGGGTTCGATTCTCGGTATCGGTAAGAAAACACTTGGGTTCAACAGGGTTGGGCCTACAGGTAAGATGTGCTTCTTCTTATAATAATAATGTTCAATAAGAATGTTCAATAAGAATGTTCAATCAGTTGCCAGCTGGCCAGGTATATACACGGGTGCCAGAATAACTGTAAATCAACTTCCATTGGAAATTTTACGAACCCAATAATCTAAGAATGCATGTGAACACATACTTAGGCAGAAACTGCGGTGAATCCGTGCACCAATGGTGGATAACCACCCTATAAAAAAATATTCCGTGCACCCATGTTGAAATATCATTTAAATTATTCAGTTTCATAGCTAGTGTCTTCAAATTTGAATAAATGAGTACACAGTTCATAATTATTTTACTCATTCTAGTCTAGTATAAAACATATTTATCACCTAAAACTACTCGATTACTCGAATGGACATGTATTAAATCTAACATAACTTTTACAAATCTTGATGAAATTTCGCCAAAATTTGACAGAATGTTTGATTATAGTTGAGCAACAAAACGGACTAAAAAAATTGGAAGTCAAGTGCTTGAAGCGCCATACAGCGGTCAATCCGAGAACTTTTTATACAAATTTTTATGACTTCGAAAATCAATAATTTCATTACGAAAGACACACTCCTGCCCACCATAAATTAACTAGGGCTCATTGTCTTGAATATAGATTGCAAATGAATCCAAAAGCAAGCGAAAAAAATTTAACTTGTTTGAGTTATAGGGTTGTGATTTTTACCAGTCATTTTGACTTGTCACGGTCCGAGTGTCCATGGCGAAATTTTTCTCGCTTATTAAGGGGGGGGGGGGGGGGGGGGGGTAGGGTCTAACACTTTCAAAAAATCGATTTTTTATTTTTTTTATTTTCTTATTGTAAAACATTTCAAGAATGTTGTGTCAAATTTTCAAGTCAATTGAAGCAAAACTGTAGAAGTTATAGGCCTTTATCTCCTCCTATCTAATACTGCAAGAAAGCAAGAGCAGAAACTTCAAACGCGTTTTTCTCGAAAGCACATTTTTAAAGTCCGTGGACATCGTCATTTGAAAACTACTCATCCGATTCTTTTCAAATTTGGAACATATTTTCTACATATAAAATACCAGACCCCAACGTTTTTCTTTTTTGATTTTTTTTACTTTGGGGAGATTTTAGAGGTGAAAAATGGCGGATTTTTAAGTGAAAAATCGTAGTTTTTACTTCAAACAGCCACCAAAATTTCATAAAAATATTTTTAAGTTAAATAAAAACGTTGGGGTCCAGAAAAACATCTATTTAAAATATTTTGCTCTGATTTTTTGACTTCAGATGATTCTGTGCTGAGATACAGTGTCCACCGCAAATCCTGTTTTCTAAAAGGCATCCTCGAAAATGCTCCGTCACCGGCTCATTTTTCAATACTTTTCTACGAAAAAATTACTTAATGTTCTTTTAACAATGCTTTGTATAATGCAAAAAAATTAAATACATTTGTTTGAACGATAGCTCTAGAAAAAAATCGTGAAAATGGTGTTTTTTTATACCCGTAAGACCCTACCCCCCCCCCCCCCCTTAAAAGAGCAAGTGAAATAAAAAAAAAACAGTTTTGTAGAGATTCAAAATTCATCAAAATTCGTATTTTTTGCGAATTTTTAGAGCGTAGTGTTTAAAAGATATTCAACAAACAAAGTGGCCAACCAGTCATTTTGACTGGTGCGGTCTTTCTAGTGTTAAGACAGTTTCCTGCTCTTTGGTGCGAAGTGTCTTGGAATATGTGGCACCAATTTGGGCACCCTACCACTCTGTCCATATCGAACGAATCGAACGAATTCAGAGAAAATTTCTTCGTTATGCCTTACCCACAAAGGTGTGCTCTTTTGACTATAACGTCTCTTAGCCAAAGAAGAACACATTAGCAGCGATTGTTTGTATACGATATCCTGACAAACTCTGTTGACTGTCCACAATTGCTCTAAAGTTTGAGTTTGGACGCCCCAGCCCGGCGTTTGCGTAACCAAACCAAACTTGTTTCACTTCAATTTATCTAAATCAATGTTTAAATGTGAAATCCGTAACGTTCCTGAGCTTTAACACAGTTTTAATTTAAACATATGGGGATTTTTTTTTATTATCTGACAATTTGCGCCGGGGGTCTTCAGATTTTCCCCATAATTGAAAATTTGGTTCATTTTTGCGACTTAAAAACAAATGTATTTTTTCAGATTTCTAACATTTTTATTTTTTGAGTTAGCTTCGGTTAGATTTTTTTGTAAATAAAAAATAACCATTTTTCAAAGCTACATAACTCTGTTGTTTCTCAACGGAAATCATAAAATAGCACATCGAAATGCACTGACATTTTATCAGCTTTCCAAATAGAATAGTTGAAAAAAGTTAAATAATGACCTTCAACATGAAAAGTTGTAAATAAACTTTAAATGGCGTCTAAAAGTACCGTCTGCACCACCGAATATTTTGCAAAAAATACCATTTTATAGCTCGATTCATGATGCAACTTTCATCTGAAGACACCAAAGTGGGCCATTAACACCTTGAAGAGTTATGAAAGAAATAATGACAACAAATCTCTTTTTTTGCATCGAAAACAAACAATGGTGGAACAACTGCACTCACATATGGAGAAAGCAAGCACTTCTAACAACATGGAAACAAAAGAACTTACCAAAGCAGGTAAAAAACACTACTTTTTCGTGCTTTGTAGAGTGTTTGCAGCAAAACTGACTTTAAATTTTAACCAAAATTCTGAGTATCGTATTGTTTATGTGATATAACTAATAATGGGAAAGTTGCTTTTACAACCTGGTCATATACTATATAATTGATTAATTTTTCGATCAAAGATCATTGTGAAGCATAATCAATGCCAATAGTAGAAGGTTCAGTCCCTGTGTTTGGAATCACAAAAATGTGATTAAAAAAGGAAATATAGACGTGCTTTACATAGTTTTTATATCGGGAGCTAAGCACTGGACACCAAAATCCTTTTCCATTGATCAAAAAAGTATGAGAAAGTGGCACAAATGTTGTAGAAATAATCAAAGAGCTCAGTCCCAGCTAACATGAAATCGTAATAGAAATGATAATCCAAATCGAATATTAAGACATTTTCAATAACTATCGTAAGCACGTTGGTATTGAGTGATTTTGAATCATTCATTCACGACAAGCTTTGCGCAAAAAAAATTTAATCGGATAGCAGTTTAGTCAATTCGTAAATATGTCTCCAAAAAGTTGGGAATATGCTCATTCGACATTTACGATTTGAGTGAACTGAATTACGATAAATGGGCGGTCCTTCAATTGACACTCTCTCCGGTCTCTTCCTTTGACCGGTTCGTAAAGAGAAAATTTCACCTATAGAGCTTTAGCGTTAACCATATTAACTGATGAGTTGGCATCGTGGTAAGATACCGGTCTGCTTACTAAGAGGACTGGAATTCAAATCTCGGTCGAAGATATTTTATTTTTGTTTATTCTGCTTTTTGTTGGAAAATCGAATCGTTGGAATTTTGTCATTGTAGATATATCGCCTCCACTTTTGTAGCTATATGCTATTTTGGTAAGTTTAATACAATCTTTTTATCTAGTATATTTGTTTGAATAATTCTGTTGTTCCTGCGTTATACCTTCATAAATGTTTGCTGGGAGTATGGCCAGCCCAGGCTGTAAAATGATGAAAATATGATACTTTTACCGTATTCGTTTTCTACATTCCCCCAGTTTTGAGGTTTACCATACTAGAACGAACATAATTCGTCGTTAGTGTTTTGCTACCTCTATCGCTCACAAACGAATCTTCAGTGTTCCACCGTCCAGTTTAAATCAAATCTGGGGAATTACGGATGCAAAACTGAGCGCATAAACTTCTAAAAATGATGTAAAATGTAGTAAAATGTGCATAACTTGTTGTGACCTGGTGCAAAACTGGGTATAAACGAATACGTTATTAGATTTTTGGATATAACATGAAGTCAGTTAAGCTGCAACAATCTACCGCCCCTTCTTCCATAACAGTCCCATATACAAAAATAAGCAAGCGAGACAATCAGCTTTTTCTGTTTTGGAATATATTTTTAAATTGTGACCACCACTTTCAGCATAAACGAAAATCGTTTCTAGGTTGTCATAATAAATCGTTAGACATGAAATTTTCGAAATTGGGTTATTGGTAAGGTCGAGAGCACCATTTTTATTCATTATGGGACTGTTAATCGACCATATTTGAAACCTTTTTCGAATCTACTAGCATAACAGTCACATACAAAATATATTTTTTTCTCACCAAGCTACATTCTAAGACTTAAATTTGATCATTTTTGAACTTCTAAATGCAATTGTCAGAAAAAGAAACATACTTTTGCAAAAAAATATCATTAATTCCACATTGTAAGTTGAATCTTTTTACGATTTTTGATTGCATCCGATAGTTTTTCGCTCAGGAAGTCATTCCTAAGAAAGTCAGACCTATCTTCGAAAACTAGTGTGCATCATTCGACATCAAGTGAGTTAAAAAAATGTTTAAATGATTCAAAGCAATAAACCAAAGACTATTTCGCCGAAAGAAACATTGAAAAATAACCAAATCCGTGGTATTTCACATTATTCAGGTATATTTCATATAGGACAGCCACGAATTGATATTTTTTATTCGAAATTTCTAGAACAAAACCTCTTTTTTCAGTCTTTTATGTTGAAGCCTTATGTTGACCTAAAATGACGAAAATTCTTATGGGACTGTTATGCGAGTAGGGGCAGTCTGAAAAGGACGAAAAAATAGTGTTTTTTACCAGCTTTGATAAGTTCTTTTGTTTCCATGTTGTTAGAAGTGCTTGCTATCTCCATATGTGAGTGCAGTTGTTCCACCATTGTTTGTTTTCGATGCAAAAAAAGAGATTTGTTGTCATTATTTCTTTCATAACTCTTCAAGGTGTTAATGGCCCACTTTGGTGT
Organism: Uranotaenia lowii; assembly: GCF_029784155.1. Taxonomy (NCBI): domain Eukaryota; kingdom Metazoa; phylum Arthropoda; class Insecta; order Diptera; family Culicidae; genus Uranotaenia; species Uranotaenia lowii. The sequence continues at coordinate 235,531,833 of NC_073693.1, read as the reverse complement.
CTTCAGATGAAACTTGCATCATGAATCGAGCTATAAAATGGTATTTTTTGCAAAATATTCGGTGGTGCAGACGGTACTTTTAGACGCCATTTAAAGTTTATTTACAACTTTTCATGTTGAAGGTCATTATTTAACTTTTTTCAACTATTCTATTTGGAAAGCTGATAAAATGTCAGTGCATTTTGATGTGCTATTTTATAATTTCCGTTGAGAAACAACAGAGTTATGTAGCTTTGAAAAATGGTTATTTTTTATTTACAAAAAAATCTAACCGAAGCTAACTCAAAAAATAAAAATGTTAGAAATCTGAAAAAATACATGTGTTTTCAAGTCGCAAAAATGAACCAAATTTTCAATTTTGGGGAAAATCTGAAGACCCCCGGCGCAAACCCGTCAGATAATAAAAAAAAATCCCCATATCTAAGTTAATTTCAATACTCGATCTGTATGGCAGCAGTCAAAGACATAAATAAATAAAAATCGTAGACTGATAAATTGTTCAGTTTCCACTTATTCGATCTACTTAACTTTTGATGAATTTTTCGTTACGTTTTCAAGAAGTAGTTAGCTCGTATAAGCTTCCGTATCATGCAATGTTTTCAGTCAACGTCTAGTCATGTTCCAACAGTAAAGGGCTATTTTATAATGACTTCCATCAACATAAGCTACTTTACTGCCTAAGACGAAGTAATCGTCAAATTCCGAAGAATCAAGTAGAACTTATCCTCGTTGCTTCATATGAGTCCACAATAGGTAGGTATTCGCTTTCTCATTTCAAGTAGCTTCAGCTACAGTCTAAGCATTAGTAGGGCTATTTTCCCTGGAAAAATTCCCTCGGTGCTAATCGTTTTTTCCTCGGAAGAAGCAGCTGCTCGTCATCGTTTCCATCCACGTGGCAATGGTCGTGGTGGTCTTTAATTGCTGTGCAGATGTTTCCCGTCCTCGGTGCCGAGTGAGATTTGTTGCCCGCATCAGAGCGCCAAGAAGAGGAGTCGATTTCTCGTTTGCGATATTCTGTTTTTTTCTCCTTTTGATTTGCAAAACGTCGAGGACAAAACCCCTGCCTGATAAGTTGTTCGTTTCGCGTGTGCTCTCGAAGCTTTCTCGGCCATGTCCGGGAGCGAAGGCCTGAGCATTTCTATGCAGGGCACTCCATTGTTCCGGTTTAGGTCACGAGAAAACGAAAACGGTATGGTGATAACGATTTCCTGAATCGAATGAATAGCCTCGCGTAGCCATTATGTTCGGAATCATCTATACGTGGAAAAGAACCGGAAGGATCCGGGCGGAAAGCGAACATCACTCGGTAATTACAAATAGTTGTCTTCTGGCCACCAAGGGGTGGAAGAATGTGAATGAGCAAATGGGGGTGAAGTGCTTTCAAAAGCCAACACCATTTCACTGAGTCAGTCGTCGTTGTCGGTGGAGACAGAGACGTTTTGTGATGGAATCTGTGCCTCGTGAAAGGAAAAGACACACAATTAATGGAATCGACACAACGTCTATTGTATTGACTTTTGACTGTTTGTGTTTTCATTTTGTAGCGATTTAATTGGGTTGAAGCGAATTTTCCGGGGAAGTGAAAATTCCGACGATGTAATTCTAGCCGAAATAAATTGGAACTGAAGTAGACAGATTTCCAGTGCCAGGAGCAGTGACAATGAAATCAAAGATTTACAACTCCGGTTTCCATTTGTTCTAATGAAATCGATTTTAACACTAAACATACCGGAGGCGGTCAAATGACGGTTCTTGAACTTTAAACGATGATTACGCCTTATATAATTGTTTTTTCGCAAATTTAACGACAGGACTATTTTTGTTTTTGAAATGCAAGTATTTTTGCGTTTTTAAAATTTTTTTAAGTGTTACGGTTTTCGAATAACGTATGTGGTATACCTATTCATACCGCGAGCGGTCAAATGACGGCAAACACCGTTTTCGCTAAAACTCCCTTGTTTCTCAACCGATTTCTACCAAATTTATAGTTTTGAAAAGCTTATAATTCGACTCAAATATGTTTCTCAGACAATTTTCAGCTACAATCAATAACTTTAAAGTTATTTACAGTACAAGAAAAATTTTATGAAAAAACATGCTTCAGGACAAAGGTTGTAAATCAGTTATTAAGTGCTCGAAAAAAATTTCACTTAGTGCCTGAGAAAGCTGAAGTTAGAAGCTATATGTTGCACATACGGAAAATTTTATTAAAAATTTTCTAAGATCATGGCCATAAAAAATGTAAAAAAGTTGTGTAAAACCCGTACTTTTCAATCAATCAACCGCCAAAGCTGTTCCTGTTACAGTAGAAAATTGTGAAAAAGTTAATTGAAAAGTAGACGTAATTTGTCACATTTTGGCATCTTTAGATTTTTTGAAATACGAAGTACATAATTTATGACGACTTTTCAAAGGTAGCTGTTTTTCGAACTTTTTATCAATTTGGATTTTCTAAGACAATTCCTACACCTAAGCTCAGCTTTGCACTGGATTTTGAGTACGTTAACGTAAGGTTTAGGCAATAAAACTATATGCAAAAGAAAGCTTATTTCATACCGGTTCTAGTGGTGTAACTGCATTGGCGGTGCAATGCTTGGCAAAAATATGATGAATAAAACAGTGAAGTAGTTTCTGAATTTTGAGAAGTCAGCACAAATTCTTGCTTGTTAGACGGGCGCAGTGGGTGGTAATATCTCAAAGCTATTTTGCACACGAAGACGGATGAAAAGAAACGATAAAACAAACAAGCATTAGCTCAAATTTTCTAGTTTTACTTTCAGAAATATATTTATTATATTTTTGTAAAGCATTGCACCGCCAATGCAGTTACATCACTAGAACCGGCATGAAATAAGCTTTCTTTTGCATATAGTTTTATTGCCTAAACTATACGTCAACGTACTCAAAATCCAGTGCAAAGCTGAATTTGGGTGTAGCGATTGTCTCAGAAAATCCAGATTCATTAAAAGCTCGCAAAATAACTACCTTTGAAAAGCCGTCAAAAATTATGTATTTAGTATTTTAAAAATCTAAAGATGCCAAAATGTGACAAATTACGTCAACTTTTCAATTCACTTTTTCAAAATTTTCTACTGTAACAGGAACAGCTTTGGCAGTTGATTAATTGAAAAGTACGGGTTTTACACAACTTTTTTACATTTTTTGTGGCCATGATCTTAGAAAATTTTTAAAAAAAATTTCCATATGTGCAACATATAGCTTCTAACTTCAGCTTTCTCAGGCACTAAGTGAAATTTTTTTCGAGCACTTAATAACTGATTTACAACCTTTTTCCTGAAGCATGTTTTTTCATAAAATTTTTCTTGTACTGTAAATAACTTTAAAGTTATTGATTGTAGCTGAAAATTGTATGAGAAACATATTCGAGTCAAATTATAAGCTTTTCAAAACTATAAATTTGATAGAAATCGGTTGAGAAACAAGGGAGTTTTAGCGAAAACGGTGTTTGCCGTCATTTGACCGCTCGCGGTATGAATAGGTATATACAAAGTGTCGGTATGTTTAGTGTTAAAGACTTGTCTCCTGATCCGATGTCCGCGAGTTCGAGCCCAAGAGTAAACATCGAACACAGTTGTACCGGATAAGTTTTTCAATAACGATCCGCCAACTGCAACGTTGATAAAGTCGCGAATGCCATAAAGAAGGTAAAACGACTATAATCGAAACAAAAAAAAAAAAAAAGATTTTAAAGACTTAGCTTTGAAAGACTTACAGAAATGACAAGAAGATATTCATTTATTTATTGTAGGTTTTATAATACTTAAATTTTTTTGACATTTGTATTTCATCAGATTTAACCTTTAAAAATTAAGAGTTTTAGATTGGCTCCTTAAAGCCTTAAAGTATAAGCCGTTTCAAATAAAGAAATTCAAAAAAGCATTTAAAAAACACATAACCTGAACTTATTTTTAACAAATAGGCATTTATAAGAAACCAAATATGCTAAAAGGAAAGACCAGTTGAAAATTAGAACAAACTACTCATCTGAAGTTCAAATAATACAATGGCTCTGTGAATAACTTTTGTTAGAACCATAATACAAATCAAAACTTTAAGTTTGTCGCCAACTGTGGCCTAGAGGATAGCGTTTCAGTCTTTTAAACCAGAAGTCGAGAGATTGAGTCTCGGTCACGGCATACATAGACATATGTAGTACACTTTCTATGGGTTGGTGATTTTAGCTTTTGTAAGATGCTAGCCGTTATATCCCAGAATGATATACGCCAAGAGTTAAGTAGAATTTAGACCTCTTCAAAGAAACATGAAGTTTCACTGAGTAACATAAAGGTGTGTTCGTTTTTTAAGTAATGGTATTCACAAGACCGCTGCAAAAATTTACGCTTTGCTGCGATATGTTTTTTCGATGCTTTTTGAGTCACCAATCATCAGATTAAAATATGAGATGATTTGATTATTTCCTGAATCAGCTCAACTTGTTCTGCTTTTGTATGTAAATTTGTGTGGAAGAAGAAATTTTTCGCATATTAGCCGTCTAATGCCCTACCCCGCCTTAAGACGGGGTATACTAAAATCGACTAAAAACCATAGTCTTCTATTTTTACTTACTTTTTGCCCAAAATGACATAAAATATTTTAATCTAAGAGGAAGTTCACTCGTGTTGGAAGAAAGTGGTAGACATTTCGACACTTGCAGCAAATTTTGAAAAATTTACAATGCAAAACATTTATCAAGATTTGCTGCAGTCAAATTTCTTTACACCACTGCACTGTTTCTATTTCAGGCGTGCCTGATGGAAAATCAACTATTTTTTGATTACAGCATGCGAAAATAGACATAGTGTTATGACAAAATTGACGGCAACAAATCTTGAAAAAAAATTGACATTGTACAATTTTCAAAATGTGCTTAAGTGTCAAAATTTCTATTACTTTTTTTCAACACTAGTGAACTTGCTCTAACAATCCCTACTAATAAAAACAATTTGATAAGCAGTTTAAAAACATATAAAAGCTGCAAACAGATCTAATTTTCGAAAAATGATGAATTAAGTAGCTTCAGAACTCTTGTTCTAGCATTTTATTTTTTATTTCTTTTATCTAAAAACTGTTTGGCAGTTGGTTCTGAGAGCTACCAACATTCTCGATTGATTTTTTGAGAAAAAAAATCTGTTAGAAGACCTTCCTAATAGAAGAGAAAGCCGAGGTTGGGAAGCAACGACAACAATTTGAAAAAATGTACAATATTAACTTTTCTTATAATTTGAAATATCTCAGTTATATGGGGAACAATTTTAACAAGAATTATATAAAAATGATGCTTTGCGTCTGTCTAATACTTTTTAAAAATTTAAAAAAAACAGTGCGCAAGTGTGTAAAAACTGCAACCGCAAAAGTACAGAAAGTCAAGTTCGTTTGCCCCTCTGATTTGGCAATTTGTGAAAGCTTGTGTGCATATTTCAGAAAAACAAAATCGGGTTCTTGAAGGTTGATCCGTCCAATAAATTGAAAAATATTTAAAAATGGCAGGTTTCGCTTGCTGGAGTTTTCAATAATTTTGTGAAATGATTTTGCTAAGATTACATTAATCAACAAGATTACATTAATCAACTCGGTAAAGCAATACGTTTTTTTGCATTTCTACGGTTAAACAGGTTTCAAATAAATAAATTGAAAAAAAAAAATAAATTTGTTTTAACAATCTTAAAAAGGGGGGTGTGTGATCAGGTTGAAACCCCTTCCCAACCAAGCGGGAAATAACCGTTCAAGTTGCACGAAGACGCTCTAACTTCTATAAATATTTAGAACTTTTCCTAGTCGGTAGACTAATCAATTTTCCAATAGTCACTTCAAAAGCGTAGGACTTCTACTGGCTGTCTCACTTTCTATTCTTCCTTTAACATTGAAACCATTACTAAATGTTATTCCTCTGTAAAATTTACTGTAATATTCACAGAAGTTTATTTTCATGATTAAAAACCAATTCAGTTTGACGAAAAACTTTATCGTTCAGAAAACATTTTTTTTATCAAATATTGTATAACTGCATGGGCCAAACAATTTCATTTCAGTACTTTTTCGGTTGAAAATATTGATCATATTTGTCGATTTTTTGTCGTTTTTCCAAACGCCGCCTTAAGATGGGGTACAAATTTCATCTTTTCTACCTTACAAAGGATCTTTTTTTTTCTTAAAAAAATACAGAATTGTGGTTTGTTTTAGACCTTACTGAAATATTCTGCTCAAATAGTATATTTAAATTATGATGACATTTTCAGATGGATAAAACAAATCAATTCTATTTTTCTTTGATCATTTAATAACGAATTTAAACAAACATGTATAACACAGAGATGCAAAAGCAAAAATTTTCCATTTAAGTATATCATGGCCTTTTCAACATGATCTGAATAGAAAAATTAAAAACTTAGAAATTATGGGTAAATATTTTGTCTTGGTAACCTTTAAATAAACTCAATTATGAATGGATACACTTTAATTTGCAAGTCTCGATTTTCACAAAAAACCATCTCAAACCCATTTTCTATTTCTTAATACAATAAAAATGATAAGACAATTTAAAATGAAGATGTATTTAATTTAAAAATCACAGAAGAAGTAAATATGTCTACAATACAAACGCCCTAGTTCACATTTTTCACCAGTTATGAAAATAAGCACAGATCTTACGAATATGGTTTTAAAAACTAATAAAAGATGCTTCCAGGATCGTAGAAATACGGGAGAGAGCGCAAACTAGGCCATTTTCCATCCACACGCAAAAAAAAACAACTTTCCTGGTAAAAATGATTATTTTGGAATACAAAAATCATGAAACAAAATTATAATGGCTGCCGTTTTTGAAATTGAAATAAAAGTTATGAAACTCAAAAATTAATTAAATCATGAAATTCATGTATTCGTATTAAGTTTTATATTTTGGTTCCACACTCGGCTGAGTTTCAAAATTCACACCGATTATATCGTCAATATTGTTTCCAGATCATTCATACAACTTTAATAAAAAGTTATAGTCCAATTTTAGGTTTGACAAAAAAGTTGATTATTACAAATGCAATTTATTACGACTCAACATAAAAAAAAATCAATATTAACAACACAAGATGACAGCAGTTTTATTTTAGGCATGTGTTTCTAATACTGATTGATGAATTAAAATATTTTACCGGATTTTGTTCATCATCTTCATTTTTGGTGCTAGGGATCGTGGAAGTTTTAAAAATTTACCTAATTTTACTTAAATCAGTCAATTATTGATGATAAACTACATGAAACCCGATTTCAAATCATTTTACCATCCTTTATTTAAAGGAGGAACCAGATTTTGCCTAGATATTCTAGTTTCAGAGATACAATGCTTTAGAATAAAATGTTAAGTTTTTCATAGAAAATTTTATTTAAAAGAATAAAACTATTATTGACGTCACAAAAAAGCTTTTTAAAGATTAAAATGAAAAAAAAATATTATTTAACAATTCCTGGATTTTCGAACTGGAAAAAATCTAAAATAAAAATTGTGTAACTTTTTCATGAAAATAAAAATTGATACAAAACCCATTTTTTTAATATCTTTGCAACATTAATTTTCACATATTTTCAAATATTAGCCATTAATCTCAGAATCGAGAGCTGATAATATAACGGAATTATAAGCATATTTGGCTTACGCAAAAGCGAATCAGTCAAAATCAGCTCATAAACTATTTGCACTTCGAAAAAATGTGATTTTTTCAATCTTGTGCTATCAGTAGTTGATCATACATTTAACGATTTTTTAATTGTTTCTTAAAAGTTGTTCTCAAATAATGGAATTTTGACAATTTTGACAATTTTGACAATTTTGAAAATTTTGACAATTTCGACAATTTTGGCAATTTTGACAATTTTGACAATTTTGACAATTTTAACAATTTTGACAATTTTGACAATTTTGACAATTTTGACAGTTTTGACAATTTTTACAATTTTGACAATTTTGACAATTTTGACAATTTTGCCAATTTTGACAATTTTGAAAATTATGAAAATTTTGACAATATTGACAATTTTGACAATTTTGACAATTTTGACAATTTTGACAATTTTGACAATTTTGACAATTTTGACAATTTTGACAATTTTGACAATTTTGACAATTTTGACAATTTTGACAATTTTGACAATTTTGACAATTTTGTAAATTCGGCCAATTTTGACAATTTTAAAAATTTTGACAATTTAGACAATTTTGATAATTTGGACAACTTGGACAATTTCGACAATTTTGACAATTTTGACAATTTTGACAATTTTGATAATTTTGACAATTTTGACAATTTTGACAATTTTGACAATTTTGACAATTTTGACAATTTTGACAATTTTGACAATTTTGACAATTTTGACAATTTTGACAATTTTGACAATTTTGACAATTTTGACAATTTTGACAATTTTGATAATTTTGACAATTTTGAAAATTTTGACAATTTTCGCTTTATTTTTTACATTCGTTATAGTAAATTGGTTACTTTTGGTAACGAAGAGCTTAAATTTTATTCCATTCGTTTCAAATTTAATAAAGTTAGGTAGAGCATTTGCAATTCAAGAGTAAACCAGCATTTTTTTATATCACATTTAAGTTAAGATAAAGAAATAAAATTCTTCGACCACAATTCACAATGCGAAATGGATTTCAGCATAAACTAAAACATCACTATTACGAATTACAATTCAAAAATAATATTACAGAACAATAATAAAAAATAAGAACTTTAAAATCACTTTGAAATTCATAGCAATAATTATCAAAAACTGATCTCAATTATTTGTTTTACGAACTTATGAGAATAATTAAAAATTCGTTGTGTTATCTTCTTGTTGATATGAAGATTTTTAGGAAAAACAGATAATTGGAAAATTTCTTAAAATGTTCTTCTATTTTACTACATATGATTTTTGTTATTTATAAAATGACATTTATAGAGATAGATGATTGTATTAGTTGATAGTTTCTTCTACTCCCTGGTAACTATACTAAATACGTTAATAATCTTTTTTTCAACATTTTCTCGTATGGGTGATTATAGATAAGCAGATTGAAGATGTATCAAAGGATATCGATATAAATTTTCAAAGAAAATGTTTCAAAAAAATTTTATTCCCTTCTCTAATTATGAAATTTTTCAAAATAGGTACCTCAGATTAAGTTTAATGAGATTGAATTGAAGGAGAAGGGCAGTGTGCAGCACCTCAGCCCCCTTTCATATTTTCAAAATGATCGTTTTTACGCTTTATTGGCCGATTTTTGAAAATTTGTAAAATGTTGATAGTGATTTGGATGAACCCTGCGGACTGTGAAGGGAAAAGAAAGGGTAGATAAGTCGCTTCAAGTGACTCAACCCAAGTAACAACCAAATCTCTAAAAATTTCAAATGACTGCATCATATTTTTGCCAATATATTTATATTTAAGTGTTATACTTTTAAAGTTTTAAACAAACACAAAATCCATCTATAAAGAATAACACATACAAACAAATCATAGATGAAAATAAGGGGTCTTGAATCATAAAAAATTACGTTTCTTGGGCCCTCATCCTTTCCTGTGTGAAATTTGGTTCCAATACTTTAATAATTTTTCGTGTTATGCAAAAATTATATGAGAGTTTCCTTCCTCCCTTCCTATTACCCCAGTGGAAGGGGTTTTGAATAATCATGTAGCCATTTCTCGCTCTGCTCGGCCAGGCCAAATTTATTTCTTTTTTTGTTTCGATTATAGTCATTTTAACATCTTTATGTCATTTGCGACTTATATCAACGATGCAGTTGGCGGACAGTCAAATTTAGTTCCATTTGCTCGATTAGTTCTCAAATTAAAAAAAAATGTAAAAAAGCCCCTTCCTCTTTCCTATCTCTCAACTTAAAGGAGGGAGTGGCATCAAGTATTAAAAAAAAACTAAAGAGATGAACCAGCTGAAAGCTGAAAATCTCTTTAATAATGATATTAAAAAAAAAATTAATAAAAAGCTATTTTGTTGTATCCTCACAACTTCTTTCTTCTTTTAATCCCAATTGAAGAAGAGAGGAGTCTCAAATAATCATAAAAAATTTTATTCGTTCTCAAATACTCTCCAATGCTAAATTCATTTACCTGAATAGTATTCGAGTTGAAGTTAAAAAGTAAAGGAGCCCACTCTCTTTTCCTAACTTTTTGCTGGAAGAGAAAAAGGATAATAAAGATTCACGAAAAAAAATTATCGCACCTCTATCAAAACACTAATACTATCGCATTCCAAATTTGGTTCCTTGTATTCAATTTTTCTTGGGATAAACACAATTTTTTATGGAAGCCCCCTTCTTTTTTTATATTTCCCCATTGGAAGTAGGGAGGGGTCTCAAATTATCAAGGAAACATTTTTCCTACCCAAATACCCTTCTATGCCGAATTTGGTCATTTGTTTGATAAGGTAAAATGTGTTTTTTTATGTTTAAAAAACTGTTGTGTTGTGCGCCCCTCTGCAAAAACCAAATTGAATCACATTCATTTCTTTAACTTGATTAATCCATGTTTCACATGTCCGCAAAGCTGTGTCCAATTTTGGAAACCACAATTTCGTCGATGAAAACATGCTAAAAAAATTGAAACAATAAAGACTATCTCACAGATCACATTTCGGCACAATTCTAGACACAACTAGACAAAACAACAGGGTGTAAAGCCATGCTTCATCCACCGAAGAACAATCACGTGATCCAAACCGAAACGAGAAACTCCGATCCGATCCCATAAAGTGACACCCAGAGATATTCCTGTGTGCTACACCTGACCCGATCCGATCCGATTTCACCCTCGGGATAAAATCGATAAACCACTTCGTCGTCGTCCCATTTGCCCCATTTATTATTGTATCGCTGTTATTGCTTTGAGCTGCCTCGCTTCATTCCGCCAAACCTCCCCGCCCCCTAAATGTTGGTTGACTGTCTGACTTGGTGTACTTTATTGTGGGAAATGATAGAGGGAGAAAGGTTGATCAAATGGCTAAGGGAGAAAGAGAATAGGAAGAGGATATGTAAGTTATAGCTGTGTATTTACTTTCCATCAACCTGCCCTGAGCAGAGCAAAACAGTACAATCTAAAGTTATTCTGCAACCGAAAATTCCCAGCGGATTGACATTGTTCGGACATGTTCCACCAAAGTGACTTTGCGACTGTGTTTCGGCACAAAACGGGACGTCCGTCCAATGCACCACCAACTAACAACAACAACTTCATTGGGAAGAACAAGAATTCAACTTCCGTCCCAGCCCAGCTCTCTGTGGAAGTCCCACCAGGGTACTTCACTTGCCTGATTTCCCTTTCCCCAATCGATTCCTGGCCAGCATACAGAACCGCCAACTTCCACTGGAGGACGACAATTTGAAACAATTCATCCTGCCGCAGCCACTTCGGCAAGCTTCCATCCACTTCCGGTCTTCTTCCAGCAGCGGAGGCCATATTCGACCGCACAGTGTTACTACAATTGTGGGGTGTCGAAGTGCTCCAGCTATCTTTCTGTTGGATGTTGGATGTTGGATGGAAAATCGCCGCCGCCGCCCTGACCAGAGCCAGGGCCAAGGTGGGACCGGAATGTGCATCGGATACAATCTAGCCATAGTATAGTGGACACCATAGTACCCCATGTGGAATACCGGAACTAAACCGAAAGGGTACACAACAGGTAGGGTCGTGGTGGACAGGCCAAAGCGACGGTGTCCCTCGTTATGGGATCTTCCCACGAATGGCGGAAGATGCACAATGCACACGTCAACAGGGGCGTCCTGCTGCTAGAAATTAAGCAGAATACTACTTTTCGAATAAGGAGTGTATTCGAAAAAAATGCAACATTTTGATTTGTGAATAACTTTTGAGTGCATGAATGGCTGACAGTCTAGTTGACTAATGAACAGGCCTGATTTTATATCTCCAAAGTAATTTTTTTTCCGGGATTTTCATCCTTTAGGATGATTCATCCCTTTAGTCCCGTCTCCAAGATAAAGAAGCTGAGAACCGTTAAATAAACAAAATACGATGGTCAAATCGTGCCCAAAATATTTAGACCGCTAGCGGGGAGATATTTTGAAAAATTTCGCAATGGACAACAAAACGACTTCTTTATCGAGCACCTGGCAGGTTTCATATCAGAAACTTTTCGTTCGAAAGTCTCGCTTGAATGTTTCGTAGATAAACAAGAAGCAAAAAATTAAAAATTTCATTTCTAGTACTTAAGGTGGTTGATGATCTGTGGAAGCTGCAAATCAGCCAGTGTTTCATAATGGTTGACACGATAAATGGCTAAATATAAAAAGAAGACTGTCACCAAATGCGACCATTTTTCCTGCATAAGGCTATAATCATTTAGTATCCGGGCACTTTATTCCGGTGATAGCTACGTTATTAGAGCTCGGATATGCAAAACTTTAGCAGTGTTGTGTTGATTGTAAAAAGGATTATCTTGCCTATTTTGCCAGATTTTTAAGTAAATGTGTGTTTGAGATATTTACGATGAAAAAAGACATGGTAAAAATAATTGTGCACAAATTTGCGCCTTTTGCGCATTTTGCGCCTTCAAAACTCTTCATTGTCGACTAGAAAACTCATAAACTATCAATTTTTTCTGATTCTTTTTTGGACCGAATGGTTAAGAAATATAAAGAGCCACTCTAGAATCCACACGAAGTTCAAATCAAGCATCGGAATGGAACCCTCGATCTTAAATATGGTAAAAAAATTATGGTTATTAAGGATAACTGAATGCAGACCCCTTAAATAATGCAATAAATCCATTTCCGTCAGTCAAAAAGTGTTGTCTGACTAGAAGACACCTAGTAAATAACTAATAGTGAACAGTTCCTTAGATTGCAATATATGCAACCGGTTTTTACGCAATGTGACAGATTTGAACTGATGGACGAAGAAATTTATGTTAAAACTGGATTTAAAAGATCAAATTTTTCGAGATGCCTACTCATGAAAAGGTTCCAATCAGATTCAAATTACTTTTTCCAGGTGAGTTTAAGTAAAATATCATGATTTTGCAGAGGTTTTACTTCTGTGGTAAAAATAATAGATCAATACATGACTGACACAAGTGTGCAAAGATAAAAAAGAGATTTTTTGAAAAAGTAAGATTATTTCTTGAAATCATGGATAAATAATTTTTTATATATTTTTATATTAAATGTCATATTAACACCTTCATTTCCTCCATTGAAAGTTTTTTGATCAAATGAATAGTTTTTAAAATACAATCGTTTGTAACTGCCCAGATACTAAATGATTATAGCCTTAGCACTTAAATAGGTCTAGCAAAATTTATACTCTGTTTTGGTTGGATTTGGAATCGGGCTTTTAACGAAAGCTGTGGTGTAGTGATAAATAGTCAAATATGTTGTTTTTGTGCCGAAGAAGGACAATCGGTGTAATTTTTCAAAACTAAGAACAAATTAAAAATTTTGAGAAATTTTCAAGGTCAAACTTCAGGAAACAGAAAACTTAACCCAAAACAGCCTTGATTTGGAAAAATGGTGGATCATAGTATACATTATAGATGGCGCACTTGGTGCCCAAAAATCAAAGTTGAATAGTTTCTTCTTTGGAGCACAGGTAAACATTAAATCACTAGGCAGCTTCACTGAAAATTGCATCTGTTTCCTTTTATACATTCAAAAGTTTTTAAAGACACATTCCTATCAGGTATGCAAAAGAGTAAACAATTTATCAAACAATTTTGGCGTCTTAACGTCACTCTCAAATGTCCTAGAATTTCAAATTTTTATTTTCCATTTAACAACTCTGAGATCTGATTGGGTCCCACTGACAATCTTAATTTTCTAGCTTTAATTTTCAACTTTGTAAATTAAAAGTTTTCGTTTAGTATTGATCAATAACTTTCAATATTCTGTCCACGAGACAGTTTTTCCATAAAAATTTAGCAATATTTCAGAAAAAATCTTCTATTTTCGGAAAGATTTTCCGTAGTTTTCGAATGTAGATAAAAAAATATGCTAAAAATAACTCGTTACGACTAGTAATGAATGCTACTTTATTTGAGATTCTACAAAATTAAAAAAAAACCCGTTTTAAGGAATTTTGCAAAAAGTTTTTTTTTTCAAAATGTGATTTGAAAATCATTTTTTATAACTTCAAAATTTTTCCCATGAAAAAATAAAAGGTAAAATATTTATTCCAATATGTCAATTATCAGAATAAAATATGAACTTCATAATGCCATACTTTCTAAACATAAGAAATCTCTCAATTTTTTAAAGAACAAGTTTTCCAAAATGTATGTTATGAGTATAATTGATCTCGAGAGTCCAAAAAGACATATTTTTCTTCTGAATGGATCGTGATCATTAGATATCATGAAATTACTTATATCTGACCAATAACTATTGTTTATCCAGTAATTATCTGTTAAAAAGAACTAAAAATACTGTATTTATCTAAAAACTAGAAAATTGCGCCATAAAGTATGCAATGATTTTTGGTAGGAGACAAATTTTTAGAATTGTCTTTGTCTGATACTTAAAACCTTTTTTAATGAGAACTAATATGGCAAAAAATAGTCAACGAATAGTCAATGAATAGATCTTTGGTCTTTACTAGATGTTTGCCTAGGGTCTGGACACCCTGAATTAAGGATCAAGTCTTTCTTTGTAAATGATCAAGGCTCCTATAACTTCAAAAATATCGCAATTTTATAGGCTTACGAAAATGCTTCTAGTTTATCTACAATTCATGTATCGTTTTGACTTTTGGAGCAGATAATTTCACGTTTATATGCTCCAAATGTCATGCAGTTAGAAAATCCAAAAGACGGCGAGTTGCTAAATTTCCCCAAATGATATGATAAAAATATGAAAAGGAGATCAAGTATCCCCATTCTCCCCTACCAACAAAATCTGTATCAGGATTAATTTCTAATACGGATTATTTGTTGATCAATATAGCCCAGTTGAATTGAAATTTTTGCTTACAACAATATTTCATTTTCTAATCAAATGATTTGGAATTGAATAGCCTTAGATAAAAAAGCTAAACTTTGCATAAAACTTTTCCAAAACAACACTTAAGGAAAATGAAATTTATTTATTTAGTTTTTTGCTATCTTATACGCATCTCCACTTTCTCTTTACTTGATAGCGGATGAATTATTTTATTTGAACTCAAGTAAGTTAAACTTCATCAAAACAGCCTACTGTGTACCACATATATGAAAATTTAAAAAGTATGTGTCAAGAAATATTTAAAGTTTCAAAGCAGCCCTGCTCTAGTGTTGTTACAGACTGTGTCGATATGTTAATTTACTAGGAAATTTGCCTTTTTCGTTGGTTATTCGAAGAATTTGATGGAAATTTTCTACTTCTAAAACTTGCTATTCTCGAAGGATTCTTGCTCGTCAGTTGGATTTGAGAGTAATATTTAAATAAAATAGACCATCGAAGTTCGAAAAAGTGGTGGATTTTCCCTACTCAAATTTGCAAACTAAAAATTAGTTCAAAATCTTTCATGAAATTGTGCAAGTCGGTACAGTTTAGATCCTTATTACAATAATCATTTATTGGCATTTTAGTAAATCGATTTAACAAACACTAATTGAGGTTAATTGTTCTAAATTCAATTCTTTGAATATGGTAAACCGGTTGGATAAAAATCGTGACATCTTTTTAGCTTCAAGATAGCATTGCATTCATTTATAAAATTTTAAAGAAACATAAAGCTATCTTCAAAGGATCCAAGAATTCCAGACAATCTGAATAAGAGCCCTAACAACACAATCAAATAGATAGAAACTGGAATTCATTTTCGTTCTGAAACGTATTTTTATTTGAAATTTCTGTAATTCCTATACAAATTTTCGATACATTCGTTTTTGTGACGTCACAAAAAAAATTCAATATGGTTCTCGACACAATCTTATTTAAATATTCTTTGGGTATGGGTTGCTTAGAGGCATGAAGATTTAATCCGATTTTTCAAACAATTTTTTAATCATTTTAACGTAACGTAAACGTAAAGTGATGAAAATTTATTCGGACGGCATCCCTGATCAACACTTTTTGTGGTTGTCCGACAGAGGTGCCAGGTGGTTTTGTCAAAAATCAGGACACTGCGAAGAAAATAACCTGAATTTTTGAGGACACCACTAGATTGCATAAACAAAGGCGAAAATCAGGGGCTGTCAATGCCTCACTATATGCAACAATAGTGAGCATTTTTTTTGGCTTGACTGCAGTACATATAAAAAAACACCATTGAAATATCATCTGAACTCAAGATCACCATCCTTTCAATGAGGTTAACATTTTTTTTTATTGCTGATTGATTCGATGTTCTCATAACATAACTATAAATTCGATCCTTATTTAACCTTTTTTTTAATCTTGACGTTTTAAACACCAATATAAAAAACCAAAACTACTCGAAAGTTTTTTGAAGAATCAGAACAGTTTTTCGAAAATCAGGACTGTTGGATGTTTGGGTTTGTGTGTATAGGATGAATCAACCCAAGAGACTTTAAATCCTAAATAAAACAACAAAACAATCAGAAAATCAGGACAAATCCTAAATAATTAGGACACTTGGCTCCTCTGACAAAACTCCGAAAAAAAATACAGTGTAATACTTCCATTTCTATCGCCAGATAGCGCAATTCATGTCTCCCGTTTTCTCGTTAGATTGTGTATATCGGTTTATATCTATTTGTAAGACAACTCATCTTTATTTAATCCAATAAATATTTTAAAGAAGAAACAACCCCATTTAAAAAAAAACTTGAAACAATTTAAATTTTATATTTCTACTTAAATGCTGTTCAATGCTGCAAATGGGTTTTATTTGGGTAAAAAGCCCACGTGGAAAGAAACGGCAATTTTTAATGTTAAACAATTTTAAAATAAAAGTTTTCAAAAAGGTCAATTTTCTCAACTAGGCGGGTAAATGCGCCTTTCAAAGATTTAAGTAATAAGGGGAAGGGGGAGAAGGGGACTATGTAAAATCCATATAAAATATGACGGAACACGAACAATTTTTAAACTATTTTGATCAAATTTGGTACATATCCAAGTTTAAAAGTCATTTCAATATTTCAATATTATGAGACGTTTGCCTTTTTTTAAGGGGGGCTCTCATACAAAATAAACAAAAATATGACAAAACTTGATTAATTTTCAATTTTTGTAAATTAATGTTTTTAAACGTTAAAATAGTTGATCGAATTTTCAAAAAGTTTTAGTTTTGTCTCTTATAAAAAAAAAACCCGTTAGTTATAAAAATTTCCAAAAATATTAAAGAAATTTGCATTGAGCTTGCTATTTATACTAAATTTAACATAATGACACGATTGATCACATTCATAGATGAGTAATGATATGATTTAAAAATTTATTATCAAGTAAGAGCACATCTTTCTAAGAAAAAGGAAGGAGGGCTCCCATACGAAATAGAAGGAAAATGAGATAATACTTGAACCAATTTCCTGTGATTCTTATCGAATTAAGTACACATACAAGCGCTGTTGTAACGAGATGTATTACCGATTTGAAATTCTTTTTCAACTTTAATGGATGCTCCCATATAAAACGATCGTAACAATCTATTTAAACAATTTTTAAGAAACTTTAATTGGAAAACTCTTCCCAATGTCACCCACCCTTCAAAAATGAAATTTAATGGAAAAATGAAAAAATAAAAAAAATTGTTAAAAAAATTGTTAAAAAAATTCAAATATTTTTAAGGTAGTAGGTATTTAAAGAAATACTTAAAGTTACCGACCTTTTGAAGAAAAAAGCACTAACAAATGTTGTAGGTCTATTCTTGAATTCACACTGAAAAAAAAATCATTTCTAAATAATAAGAATCAAAGATCAATGAGTTTTCCCAAAAAAAAAAAATTAATTCATAATTTCAGATCTATACTAGAACTATTTGAAATGGGTGGGGTTTTGTAAAAATGCTAGCAATATAGTATTGAAGTTTAATATACACTCTCCCATATAACAGAAATAAAAACTGATATAAACATTCAGATTTTGAATTTAAAACGAAAAACAAACTCGAAATCAAATTTCTCATAAATTAACATAATTTAGAAAAAAAAAACAAATATTATTTGGAAGATGTTGCAAAGCACACCGGGCCAGTAAGTTAAATATGAAAATCGGTTCTCCAGTTTAGGAGTCCATGGAATGAGTCAATATATTCATGCCATATCTTACTTACACCAATACATACTTAAATAGTAGCCCATCATCTTGTAACCTTCAGGTCTGACAGCGTTCTCTGAATACTTTTAACGACTTGTGGTACATACCTGGAAAACAAAAAAAAAACATTTTTATTATTCATTTTACTCAAAATAGAAAAATCCACGAATGAAAAAGGCAATGCGGAAAAAAAACGCCAAAACTCCTTAATTTCGTTAAATTTTAGTATAGTTTACCAAACCCTCTACTGCATACGAGTTCACATATGTCCTCTTTGTATTTTTTCACATTTTTCAGCTTAACTTAGAACCAACTGTTAAAGATTTTAAATAATTTTAAAGCATCCAAAATTCAATACGCAATTATGAAACGACAAAAAAGATGGCAAATGTAACTCAATTTTTACACTATTTAAACAAATATAAATTTTGATTTATTATTGCATACATCGCACTGTTGGGCAAAAGCTATTAAAGTTGTGAAAAAACCTCATTTTTCATTTCTTTGATAAACATTATGATATTAACATTTTTGGAAACGAGATTGATAGTCCATCGAAAATCTAACAAAGGTTTCGAAAAATTTGATTTTTAAGCAACTTACTTAGTATGGGAAGTTAGGGTAAATCATTTTTAAGAAATTAGAAAATAATTAGAGATACCTTTATTGCTCTGTAGAAAATGATCTGTTCAAGATAAACGTTAACCGAAAATATATATTTTTTTTGAAATTTCATCAATTTTTATTATCTTTGAACATATAAAAATTACAAAATATATTGTCCTAGTTATTGCGAGAGTTTTTACGTTGGCACAACCCATTAAAATGAGTAATATAGCGAGAACAGTTTGACATAAAAAATGCTAGATTTTCTCCAATTTCAGATATCCTCAATTAAAGTTTTTCAGCAAAACTCCGCGTCGAGTTACATATAAAAACATAGAACAAAGTTTCAACTTTTTGAAAAAAAAGAAAAAGGAGTTGCTAATACTTGCTAATAAAGAAGTTATTCAACTTTTTGTGAGGCTTGATTTTTGTGTTTATCATGAAATTTACTTATTTCTCAGTAACTCTTCCTGGGAATTAAAGCCTACTGTTTAGTGTGGGATCTTTATTTTTTTTTCAAAGCAATTAGCTTAATAATTCTACTAATTTTTTGCTTTCATTACTCAAAAATACAATTTTCTTATATAACTGAATTACTTTATGCGTAAATTTAGGATATTATTGTTGAACTAATGTGATCATTTCAATTTTTATTTAAACTATTTCAGGGCAATATACAATAACATACATCAAATTGCAATCAGGTCTATGAACAGCTTCAAAGTTCATGAGCACCCTTATTTAAGTATTTTTCTTATTTTTTTGATTAGTACTTTTTTGATTAACTGATTAACTGGTAAATCGCCGCGGTGAATTGTTTGTTGTTTTCGTCGACTTTTTTAAACTTTTTGAAATGCTCAGTGAGCGGAAGAGTTAGCCATGCCTAAGGCTATGATCATTTAGTATCCGGGCAGTTTCATACCTCTGTATTTTAAAAACTATTGATTTGATCGTAAAACTTTCTATGGAGGAAATGAAGTTGTTATTATGATATTTAATGTAGAAATATATAAAAAAATATTTTTCGTTGATGACAAGAAATACTCTTACTTTATTATAAAATATAATTTTTATCTTTGCACACTTTTTTCAGCCATGTATTGATCTATTATTTTTACCACAGAAGCTAAACCTTTTCAAAATCATGATATTTTACACAAATTCATCTGTAAAAATCAATTGGAATCTGGTTGGAAACTTTTCATGAGTAGGCATCTCGAAGAATATGATCTCTTAAATTCAGGTTTAACATAAATTTCTTGGTCCATCAGAACACATCTGTCACATTGCGTAAAACCCGGTTGCACAGATTGCGATCCATGAAACTGCTATTTTTTAGTAAATTCCCGGGTGTCCACTTGACAGGCACTACTTTTTGCCTGTCGGAAACGGATTTACTACATAGTTAAGAGGTCTGCATTCAGTTGTCCCCAATAACCATAAATTTGTTCCTATAGTTGAGATCAAGGGTTCCACTCCGATGTTTGAATTGAATTTCGTAAGCATCCTAGAGCGGCTCCTTATACTTCTCAACCATCTGGACCAAAAAAATATTCAGAAAAAATAAACAGTTCATGAGTTTTCAAGTTAAAAATAATGAATTTCCGAGGCGCAAAGTGCGTAAAAGGAGCAAATTTGTGCAAATTAATTTTTACTATGGCTTTTTGCACCGTAAATATCTCAAACACACGTTAACGTTAAAATGTGAAAAAATAGGCAAGATAGTCCTTTTCATAACCAACACAACGCTGTTAAAGTTTTGCATATCCGAGCTCTAGTAACCTAGCTATCGCCGAAATGAAGTGCCCGGATATTAAATGATCGTAGCCTTATGTCCATGGTAGATACAAGGAGAAGTTCAGGTGGCGTTCAGTCTATAACTACTCTAGGATCGATTTTCTATTTTCTTTCTGCTGAAAATTGATTCGATTGTAAGAATTTACATATATTTACTTATATTATTTGCTTATATATTTACTTGAATTATTTGCGGAAAGTATTGGAAAAGCAAAGTTATAAAAGTTCGTCTAAATGGCTTATTTTTTTAAGCCCAATTTTTCTTTGACGCTGAACAAAGGCAAATAAAAAATCGTAACAGAAATTGTTTATTGTATTTTGTTAACAATATAACAACGAAATAAATTTATCAAGTAAAATGATTTAATATAAATATAATAATAAAACTACTTGAAATTCTTTCAAAACAGATTAATCTAAAAAAATTCAACGATTTTCATGATATATGAATACTGATTAAAGATAGTAAAGAAGAAACAATAAAATGCTAAAAATAAACATTGAAACTATCATCACTGAAATCAACACTGCTTCTCGTTTCAGATTCAAAAATAAGTACAAAACACATCTTCACAACAAAGCCATTTTGATTTTAATGTTGCCAAAAGCATGTTTAGTTATTACGATAAGTTTTTTATTCAATTTAAACAATTAATTCACATCCGAATTCATCCCGAATTTGAAATTTTCCCTGAAGGTTCTTTAATCTCCATCAACAACAACATTTGGTTTTGTTGAGTTTGGAAGACGTAAAGTTGAATGAAGAAACGTGTTTTTTTTACACAAAACACAAAGGTTAAAAATTGTTGGAACCACCCGATGATTTTTTCTCGCGAGAAATGCGTTAGATAGAGCGTTTTCTAATCTTTACATAGAAAATTTTCAACCATTTTTTTTCGTTTTGAAGTTATTGGAATCGAAATCGAAGGCAAATATTTGATTTGTCCAACACAAAGCCTGTTCTGCCCCACTGTGCATCGCTTAGTGAGACTTCAGTAAAGTTAATACCATCTGACGGAATTTTTTTTTATCAAGGGATTCATAGTCCATGCAGTTGAAGGTTAAAGAGATTAAATTGGCACGTTTTTTTTAGTATTTTCATCCTTTTAGAATGATTTAAGAAAATGCGTAAGTTCTCTATTTAAAAGTATGTATATAAGATTCTAAGTGTAGTTTGATTTCTTCACCATAGACTTAGCCACCGTTCTTCTCCTGGAACTCAAGTTTGAGACCCTATATTGATGTGATCATATGGTTAAAACTGAAAGAGCCCAATAAAACCGAAATAAAAAGGGTGCCATCCTGAAAACAAAACCTAATCTTTTAACGAGCCCTCTAAAAGGATTAATACGGTGCCCATGAAATGCACTGCTGCAAATATTGTTACCTACCAAGTGCTATATCGACAAATTGGACCACTTTTTCTGTCCGCCGTCGGTTTTCCCATGGTTGTGCAAGTTTAAAGAGTCGGGGTAGAACTTTTTTTGTTTTGTTTTGGTTGGAAAACTCCAACAACCATCAAACCACTTCAACCAACTGAATGGTGGCGTCCACGCGACAACTCCAGAACCTGAACCAGAATGAAGGTGTACGGCACCAGGACAATGGGCTTCCGCAAAGCGACCCTTTATCGGTTGACCGTGGGTATGTGTTTTGAAAAAGGCTGTTGTTCTATCGTGTGACTGAATGAAGCGGGAAAACCGGGAGCAGGAAAATTTTTACCGGAAACGAACAAAAACTGCATCCTCGGGGCTGGTAAAAAAGTGGTCCCCCGTGAGAGATAAATTTATCGTTGATGCGCTACTCTCTATTCAGGGACGTTTTTTCCACCCACAATTTCCCTTCACCAGTTTCAGCTGTTTCGCGACGGAATATCCCCCTCAAAAATGGGATGCCAAAAAAAAGTATAAAAATAACACACCATTCGATACGGTCATCAGAGGGGGATAACCTTTCCGGTTGGACGGCAGCAATGTAGAAAGCATGGATTCCGGGAGGGATAGGTGAGAAAAATGCCTTACAATGGGACGCCGAATGAGAACACAGTATGTTGGAAACCGGGTAGGGGGTGCAAAAAACCTGGCAGCCATTTAGATTTAGGTTCCTAGCCCACTCCCTCACACAAATATCCTCGTCAAATGGAAGGTGGTGGAGTGTTTTACATATTTCGGAAATATGTTTGGAACCACACACGGTAACATATTTCAAATTTTCGGTGACGGGGCATGAAATAGTGTTATTAGAAGTGCCGGTGTACTGGTCGAGCTTTTCAATGAGTTTGGAGAAATTCTAGTTTTATCAGAATGGACGTATTTGAGTAATCAGCATGGTGTAGCGAATAATAACGAGCACTATATATTAATTAGGGAGTGCGTTCTAGAAGCTTTTCCGCGGTAGATTCTTATTTAGAAGTTAAGAAGAGCAGTTTCAAGTAAACAATTTTTATTTGAACCAGTCCTGTTTTAAAATTTTAATAAAATCGAAATTTCTTAAACTGACTATGCAGGGTTTGACCTCAAAATTTTGATTTGTATCACTAGTTTTACAGATTTTATTACCTATCCAAAACTTTATCCTACGAAGCTCATCTGACGCTTGCCTATCTGCTTCATTCTTTTACAAATTCTTCTTCTTAGCATCTCGCCGCACATGTTAATGAACGTACTTAAATCAATAAATTTAGAACTCGTTAACATTCTATATAATAAAAGAGCTGCCTAGAGTCAAAGAGGTACATAAAAGCTGATTTCGAGTAAATATACCTCCAAGTTATTGTATTTTGAATTTTTCATAATTTTTTTTTTTTGTAAAAAAAGTACTTTTGTAAACATAACAGAAAACACAGAAAAAAATAAGATAAACGAATCCAAATGTGTTAAGAATCTTAAACAAAGATCCTGAGTTCTCAAAATTCAGAAAAACCATGAAACTGAACTTCAGTAACTTAAGAAACAACACAAGACTTGAAAATCTCAATAAATTGAATCTCGAAAAAGATAAGATTACAAACATAGAAATATTCATGTTAAGGGAATCACTCCACGATAGCAGCAACTGAACTATCAGATCGTTTTTTATGATAATTTGAGAATGATCATTTGGAAAATGATACGCTGAATTCAGGTTTTTTACTGCAGAAGATGTTAAAATTAGGTTAAATCAGTTCAAAATGTTTCAAAACGAATTTCAAGTCTAAGACAGAAATTGGGATGAAAATTCAATAAAGAGTTTTTTTTTCAAATTGTATTTTCAAAAATAGGGAGGGAAAAGGGTTTAGAATTTATAAACCAACGGAAATTCCAATAATTATGATTGAAAAGTTATAATAATACCCGGTATTATCCCGGATACTGCCCGGGTCAAATTCTAAAATATTCATTATAATGTTTCTCTGTTCTCTCTAAGCACTGTGAGTCTGTTTTGGCGGAATTATTTACTATTTAAGTGCACTAACCATTTCTTGGTAACTAACGTAATAATAAACATTATTGTTGTTCAGGAAATTTGTATGTAATGAAAATGAGGAGATTTTTATCTTTATTTCACCGGTTCTGCAAAGAATATCCTAACTGACGCGTTTTGATAAAAAAAAAAGAAATGAAAATTCAAGTGTTTTGCTCCATACTTCTTATTTTTTTTCGAGGTTTTATTTCGAATTCGGTTTGCACTATGTTTGTCCAGATTTTGAGTTGAAAATTTCGAGATTCATTACCAAGATTTTAAAATTCTTCGCCCGCAAAATGCGGGAACACTCCTTCATTGCTTGCTTACTCTTATGCCCTTTAACTTATGTAAGAGAAAAACTTTTCTTGATATTATTTTACCGGGGCCCCTTTAGTTGTTATATTTAAAATTTTCGTTCCGATTTTCTAGCTTTGATTTCTTTTCATAGATTCGTAGAAATTGAACTAGTATGATGAAAGTAATGTTTAAACTTTTTTCCACTCCTCATTGCCCCTATTGACCCCTTCCATGACCTGGCCTAGCTACTATTTTCAGTTTTGGTGAGATGGTGAGCGGAAATTTTAAATTCTTTAGTTTGGTACAAAATTGATTTTTGACAACTGATAAACCAATTCACCTAATTAAAAACTAAAAACAGATTTTGAATTTATTTACTATTCCTTCAGATCTTGTCATGGTTTTGAAGTTTCAGAGATACAACGTCTATTCAAATTTCACG
This sequence comes from Uranotaenia lowii, assembly GCF_029784155.1. Lineage (NCBI taxonomy): Eukaryota > Metazoa > Arthropoda > Insecta > Diptera > Culicidae > Uranotaenia > Uranotaenia lowii. The sequence continues at coordinate 235,507,020 of NC_073693.1, read as the reverse complement.
TTTTATAGAAGTCCAAATGGATTTTATATTAAAGATTTAATTAAAACCCGTTTTATTATTTTGTTGAAAACTGCAAAATGATTTTTATTAATTAACTAGCTGACCCGGTATGCTTTGCTACACCTTTTTAAAACAAATGATATTTTCAGAAATTATTCAAATTTTTATTGCTTTGTTGGCATTTTTTTTAAATTAAATTATAACATTATATGGAGTTTGGAATTGCAATACAAAGATGACTTAAACTAATTTTTGAATCTTGATCTATGAATTTGTGTTAAAGATCTGATAATTTTAATCTGTTTCTTAAAGCTTCACCCTGAGTAAGGAAGGGTCTAAAATTCGCAAACAATCTTACTTATAAAAAAAAGGTTATTTTTAATTGATATATTCCGGATTTATGCTAAGAAACTGATAAGAAAGCCGCCGCTGTCCTTCCCATCAACTCCTGCTGAATGGTGGTCGTGATCTTTAATAATCATACCCATTTTTTTTCGTACCCAAAAATCCTCTTATATCAACTATAGTTCCATCGGTTGATAAATTTCAAGCTTTACAACATCCCTCCTTCCGTCCTCCCCATTGAATGGAGGGGTGAGAACTTAATATTCATTGAAGTATTTTACGTACTCAAATACTTTTTGATGCCAAATTTGGTTTCATTTGCTCGAATAATTTTCGAGTTATGCAAAAATGCATTTGTATGGAAGCCCCGCTTTTCCGTTTCATCTATATCTTTCCGCTGGAAAAAAGGTGGGGCTTCAATTCATCATAGAAAAATTTCTCTTATCCGGTGAATTTGGTTCCATTTATACTGAAAACTATGAGGGAGACCCCTCCTCCCCCTTTTCATTCACCTCTTTGAAAGAGTGAGGTATACGAAATATCCATAGAAACATTTACCGTACCCAAATATCGTTCCATGCCAAATTTAGTTCCATTTGCTGTTGTAGTTCTCGAGCTATGCAGTAAAAATTGTATGAAACTCCCCTCTCTCAAGGGAGAACCCCACTGGAAGAAGGAAGAGGTCTCAAACAACCATTCGAACATGTCTCGTTCCCAAATACTCGTCCATGTCAAATTCGGTTCTATTCGCTTAATTAATTCGCCAGTTATTTAAAAATATACAAAGAGGTCCCCTCCCCCCTTTATATGTTTCTACTGGAAAGAGGGAGGGATCTGAAATAATCATAGAAATATTTTACGTGTTCACATACCCTCCCGTGCCAAGTTTGGTTCCATTTACTTAAGTAGTTTTTGAGTTATATAAAAATATAAAAAAAAACCCTCCCCCCTTTTTATCTACCTATTGGAAAGAGGGAGGGGTCTCAAATAATCGTAGAAATAATTTTCGTATCCAAAAACCCTCCCATGCCAAATTTGGTTCCATTTGCTTTATTAGTTTTTGAATTATGTAAAAAATAGGAAAGAGGGCCCCTCCCCCTTCCTACTGGAAATAGGTGGGGTCTGACATAATCATAGAAACGTTTCTCGTATACCACTACCTTCCCATGCCAAATTTGGTTCCATTAGCTTGATTAGTTCTCCAGTTATGTGAAAAATTGTAAGGTAGGCCCCCTCCCCCCTTTCTATCTCCCCATTGGAAAGAGGGAGAGGTACCAAATATTTTTTGAAACATTCCTCGTTCCCAAATACCACCCCATGCCAAATATGAGACCATTTGCTTGATTGGTTCTCGAGTTATGCAAAAAATTGTCTTTTGTTTGGGAGGCCCCTCCCCCCCTTCATGAGAGAGGGAGGGGTCTCAAACCACATTAGGAACCTTCCCCTGCCTCCAATACCCCCACCTGCCAAGTTTCACGCAATTCGGTTCAGTAGTTTCCGAGTCTATAGGGAACAGACAGACAGACAGACAGACAGACAGACAGACAGACAGACAGACAGACAGACAGACAGAAATTCATTTTTATATATATATAGATAGATAAGTATTTATTGTACATCAACAGATCACATAGTGATTCTAATGAAAAAAAAAGATAAAGACACTACAAATACAATGATCTTCAATGGTTTTCAGGTGAATTATATGGCTTGTTTTAAATGTTCATAAAATCAAAATAAATAAACAATCAAATGGTTAAGATAAAAATATTTGATGAAAAACCAGTAGGTATTTTATTTCAGAACACAATGTCTCAGAATCCATTTCACACTTGAGATTCAGTGCCACCCCTTTCGATTGTCAGATTTTGTTCAAATTTGGCATATGGCCTTCTGATGATTCCCTCAAATTATCTTAATCTTTTTGCAAGTATTTTCAAAATTGAGTCGATTTTCAAGTAGGTATTAATTGTTTCGAATTAAATAAATTAAATAAAATTTATACCAAATCGTGATTTTAATACGGACTGAATCGTAAATTGCTCTTTACACAATCATACAAACAAAATAATTTTTCAAGCAAAGTTTAAGTGCATAAAAATTTGCGTTTTTTGACGGCATTGGAATCAAAAAATTTCTTGCACATTTTGGTCAGTTGAATAAAAAATTACTTGGCAAAAATTTTTTTTTAAGAAAATAGCATACCGATTTTTAATTGTTATACAAATTTGGTATATTTTTACAGGTTTTTTTACCCAAACCAAATTTATAAAAATATAAAATGTTTAATTAATGTGAAAATTTTAGGAACCAGAATTTAAAAAAAAATTAAATATTTGAAAAGGGGACTTCTTTCAAAGATCGCGTTTGCGGAACCTATAAACCTATCAACAAAAGTTTGTTCTCTTGCACCAAATGATAGATTTGGGTGTGGTTGCCGAAACATAGAAAAATCTTTAGTTTAACTCTTAATTTTTTTTTTTGCACCTCGGAAAAATGTGAATTTTGTGCCTTGTGAAATCACTGACAGAAAATATTCGAGGCAAATAATATTTATTAAACTTCTATTTTCCTTTCGTGTTTGCCCAATTACTTGAAAGTCCGGCTTCAAACATTTTGAATTTTGTATTATTTTTTTGGTTTTTATTATTTCAAAATTTTTGTCAGATTGTTAATAGTAAGCTTGAAGATTTCCCGGTTTGATCCGGGTTTGCCCGGATCTTTGAGCAAGTTTTGTTAAAAATAATGTTGAATGGTTTTTGAGATGCTTGAAATACGATTGAAAAACCGGCTGATAAGTTTTGATGGAATAAATATTTTTTTTAAGTTTTTTCTCTTTATGTAATTTTTTGAGTTATTCTTGGGTTTTGACCAAATTTTCCCGGATATTGCTCTGATTTTTGATCGACAATTTTGAAATCAAATGTTCATATTTTGCCTGGTTTTTTTGAAAATATCTCGAATTTGTCCGGCACAGATACATGGTAAAAAAAATTCTGTCAACCTTAGATAATATTCTTTCAAAATTGGGATTTTATATTTCGTTATCTTCTGGTTCTTTCTTTTGGTTTGTTTATTTGTCCTATATAAACTCAGCTGTCTTAAGTCCTAGAGAGCTAAAATTTGGCATGGGTGTTATCTTGGATCAGGTATGATGAAGAATGTTCTAAAATTTTCGAATGATTTCGTTTGAAGCGGGACGTCCATACAAAGCAAAATAGAAATTATATTTGTGTTTTTTAGTACCTACATCGGAATGAGATGATTTCAGGTATCCAATTTGTTATAGAGATCGTCAATGTCATGTTAACTGTTAACTTTTAATTAAATGTTTTGGTTATAATGCATTAGATTGGGACAAATTTGCACAAGGGGGTAGCGAAAAGAGCCATTCTCATAACGCATCCACCATTTTCGCAACATTGCCACCATGAAGAATAAATAGGTTAATCTACGAATTGGAGACAGGTGTTGGAAGGCAAACGTATCGTTGTTTATGAGGTAGGAAACTTAGCTTTCAATAAGAGTACCCTAAATGTGAAGTTATTTCATCTTTTTCTTCAGTAAAAGGTTAAAAGATATTTTATTATGTTAAATCAGAACCATTTCAATTCAAAATATTTTTACAGTTGATAGCGTAACGAAGTTTGTGAGGGATCAGCTTGTTTGAAGTCTTTTCCTTTATACCAAACATTTTTCAGAAACTTCCAGTACAAGGGACTATAAACAGTTTTTCAACGAAATATTTCCCATGGATCGTTTTTTCTAGATAAACTTTAGTATGTAGCTTTTAATATTTTCGAATTTCCAGGTTGTGTAGTGCGTTGTCAACATTCTTCTAATTTTGTATTGCTTTCAGCATTAAAGATTCCTATTTCTAATCACTTAAAAATAGGATGTGAGGTACATAATTATCATAAAACACGAATATTTTCGATACAGCTTAGCTTTTTTACATTAATAAGGTTCATGGATACTTATTTTCATCATCATTCGTCAATTCTAATAAAGGGTAGACTTTTACCTCGAAAACTTTGTGATTAAGTAGAAAACTGGAATATTTTTTAGAAAGAAATTTAATGATACAAATTATAAAAATTATGTAATACAACTTTGTTAGATTGTAGAAAACATGATGCATATAAAATACTATATTTTTTTCAATTGACAACAATGCTGGAAACCCCTTTGATTTGAAAAAAAAAAAGAATTTGTTTAAATGCCAACCAATATATCTTGAGAGAGGTATAATGCGAAAAGATATTTTAAGCTTGTTTTATTTTTTAAACAATTTTATACTTCATTCTGTCTATGAGATCAATAAACATAAAATCACATCTTGTTTTGAATGCTCCTGAAAATTTTTGGAGCATATAGTCTAAGTTTTCGGCCCTTAATTCAGAACTGCTGACAGATCATCGATGCTGCATAAGCAGTTCAAGTAGAAAGAAAAAGAAGAAGACAATTTTTGGCCTTAAACCATTTTTTTGTGCTTTTATGCTTATTATTAATGTTGTTTTTTTTTTAAATTTTCTGTTATATTTGCTATTTTTGCTGAAAATTACACTTAAAACCAGTTCCATTTTATGTTCCTTAGATTTTCATTAGTTTTAGAAGGAATCTTAACCCTTATCCACTCTTAAGTGTCAATATGATACTATTCGAAGTTTTAGGGCTTGCTCCTTTTATCAGGCGCATAAAAAAAAAAAAACAATTTCTTTGGAGACCCCTTATGAATTCATGAAATCTTTCATTTTGCACCATCAGTTTTTTTTTGGACGCTCCCTGAAAGCCCAGAAAAGAACTCCCTAATCAGACCTTGAGTGTCAAATTGACACTCCTGAAGAAGAATAGTTTTAAATCGATTCCACTGCTATCAATTTTTTAAAAACATGAATAGAAACATTTTAATGTAATTAAACAATGTTCCGAACATTTAAATCCGAAAAAAAAAACATCTCATGCCCAAACTATCGTTAGTCACAAATGGTTTACTAAAAACATATTGCTCTCATGTAAGCTGAAGTTAAAAGCTTTACGATGGAACATCGAAAAATAAATCACATTTTTTTCAATTTTTTGGCGAACAAAAATTTTAAAAAGTAGTCTAAAAAACGTGGCTTCCATTTCATCTCATGTAAAATCTGTTTTACAGATAGGAAAATTGTTTTAAAAACAGAGCTACAAAATTCATGTTATTAACAATATTTTGCAATCATTAGACCAATGATTTGTAGAGAATGGAATTTATTACAATTTTTCCAAGTTGGCTTTTTTGCGGAAATATAATCCTTTTTTTAAAATCTTCCCTAAGTTTGCACTCAGCTTTCAGTGAATTTTCAGTATTAACAGAACAATTAAAAATATGTATTATTGAAAGCAAATTTTATTGACATTCACATGAAATGAATAAAACTCCGCTGTGATGTGTCACCAAAATATGAATTATGAACTAAAAATCCTCCTTTTCTAAATATTGAACATAGTTCACTAGTATCAGTTATCAAAGAGAATTTATCAATTTCACACATTTTTGAGTTTGTTTACTGTGTCACGGATAAAATGTTTGAAGAAAAATATCAAAGATTTTAATTTTTTCCATCGAGTCATTTATACCTGGAATTGAAGATCAAGTTTGTTTTTCTTAGCAACAATACATAAATTTATGCACAGAAAAGGTTTCAGAGTTCACTTGTCATTAGAGTCACTAAAGACGGTTTTTTCAAAAAATCTAACAAATCCATACTTTTAGTGTTATCCTGAAAAATACTGTAAATGAAGAAAAGAATGCATCACCCTGTTATTGAATTCTCATTCACTTTCATAAAAATTTATTTTACTATCTTATTTTTGTTTTGTTAAACATGCTTCGCACTCAGGACAACCTGGTCAAAAGACTTTGATTATTAATTATTTCATTAAGAGTTTGAAGTTTTGTCTGAATTGATGAGCACGGTTGTTTTTTAAACAACAGATTTCTAATGAGGTCCTCGAGAAAGCTCGGCGAGGCTTCATGTTGGCAAAATTTTAGTTAGTTGCGGTTGTATGAGGACGTATTGAATATTAATCGATTTTATTTATCTTAGTGAAAATTTCATTTTTAAATTGGAAATTTTTCGATAATTCTTTTTCTATCCTGCTTCCCCAACCTGCTAGAAAAATATTCTAATCCTCTTTAAATCTGTGACAAACTCATTTGGTTTAATTGAAGGAGAATGTCAACGAGATGGGGAGCAGAAAAAGTCGAACATTTAAGCACATCACAGAATCAATCCTCCATTGATAGACGGTTCAAAGGGAACCAATGCTTAGCAACCGGCACGCCACGTTGTGAATGGAAGCTGAGCAGGATCGATTTTGCCTTTACCTTCTCGCCTTTCGGAGTGAGCTTCGGAAAGTTTCATTCACTTCATGCTGCTTAGGACAACGGCCCGCGGTTCATTGGCGCATGGCGCGAAATCTGAGCTCCCCCGATTATAATACTTTGTTCCCATTTACTTGACAAATAGCTCAGCTGTAGTTAAGCAAAAGACGCTGAGTGTATCTTGAGAAAATCCATTTTTATCTGTTGTTGTTACTCACATGGAGATGTTTTGATCACAGCTCGTCGTCGAAGAATACGACGACGACGAGACAAAATGTAAGGTCTACTTCTGGTACCTCCACTTTTACTTTTCAATCACCCCCCTTTGCCCACACGGTGTGGTAGAATTGGGTGGGTTCTTTACTGGGAAAAGCGCACCAACCTACACCACTCGAAAGAGCGAATGACAAAATCGGATCGTTCATTGATTGAGCTCCGGGGAAGTTACACGATGGTTTCCAATTTTCCCGGCTGATGGATTTTTCCATCTTCAGTTGGTGAATATGCTGAAGGAAAGACATCGGGGTGGCTCTTAGGTATATGAATAATTATTAAAATTCAAATTATGTGTAACTAAAATCCTTTGTTCAAGAGAGCATGAAATTTAGAAAAAAAAAGTTACATTTAGTCATTTTCCATTTAATTACATGGGCCATATGCGAAAATTTCAAGTTATGATCGATTTTGATGAAATTTTTTCAGACACTAGAATGTTCTTTGTTACTATGTTCATCATCTCACGAAATTTGAGAAAAGAAACATAAAATTTTAAGAAATTACAGTTAATTTTTTGATGCAGTCACGATTTTCCCTACTTTTACTAAAATAGCTCTATCTCTTTACTAAGTGCAAGCAAAATGTTCCAAACTCGATTATCGAAAAATTATTAATTTTATCAAGCTTGTGTAACTGTTTCATGAAAAAAAAATCATCTTTAAGAGAAAAGGAAGGAATTTATTTAAAATTATGAATGCGATGTTTAGTTAATAAAATTCTATCAATGAACTATTAATCCAGGCAAAAAATTAAATACTTTATTCGAGTTGTTTTAAAAACCCTGTAAAAGATATGGGCAAGTGGTTAGCTCTTAAATAATGTTTTAGAAGAAACCCTTAAACACGTTTTGAACGGCAAATTTATTTGATTATGTTGATACAAAGTTCAATGAGTAACGAGGTAGACACTGTTCATTTAAAAAAAAATATTAAATCAATGGAGATTAAGTAAGGGTAAGTAAGAAAAGTCCAAGATGGCGGCCCCATCGCGGGATTTTAGGCTAACAACCTGCTGCTCCCGATTTGAAATTGTTACGGAACCCGAAAGAAATGACCGACCTGGAACTTTGGCGACGACTTTTAGCATGAAAACACGGACACGAATTGGAACTTGGAATGTTTTAACCCTTGCCCAACAAGGCAAACTGGAACAACTTGCTAGAGAGGCTAGCCGCCTCAAGCTTGAAATTCTGGGACTGAGCGAAGTCCGTTGGCCTAATATTGGAGAACACAAGACACAATCCGGGCAAGTCCTGCTTTACTCTAGCATACGAGGAGAACATCCTACTCGGGAACGAGGAGTTGGTTTCCTGTTAAGCCCGCAGGCCTACGCGGCCCTCATTAGATGGGAACCGATAAACGAAAGAATAATCGTAGCCAGATTCAGAACACGGGTTAGAAACCTTACAATGGTCCAGTGTTATGCGCCAACTGACGTTGCCGACTTGAAGGAGAAAGAGCAGTTTTACAGTCAACTGAACAGCGTGCTTGAGAGTATTCCGAAGGGTGACATTCAAATCCATTTGGGCGACTTCAACGCAGAGATTGGCTCCGACAATCAGGACCTTGAGCGCATCATGGGGCGCCATGGCCTAGGACAGATGAGCGAAAACGGAGAGCTGTTTGTAGAATTTTGTGGCAACAACAACATGGTGATCGGTGGATCGCTCTTCCCCCATCGACCAGCACATAAGGTCACTTGGGTATCCCGAGATGATCGAACAGAAAATCAAATTGACCACATCTGCATCAGTCGAAAAGGGAGAAGGAGCCTTTCTTGATGTCCGCAACAAACGAAGCCCAGACATTGCATCTGACCATCACCTCGTCCTTGGCGAGATACGACTGAGAGTTGCGCGTGTCCAACGGCGCGAGGAGAAAGTCGGTTGTCGATACGACGTCCGCCGGTTGGAGAATCCAGAGGTGAAAAGGGCATACTTTGAACAGCTAGAATCCCGAGCCTCGGAGTTGCCGACAGACGGAACAGTCGAAGAACAGTGGTGTGGAATCAAGAATGCCTTTATCACGACGAGCCATGGTACTCTCGATAAAGTTTGTGGAAGAAGGAGTGAATGGATGTCGGATGAAACTTGGAGGATGGTCGATGATCGGAGAAAGGCGAAAGTCGGAATTGAGCAGGCATGTACTGGGTCAGCCAAAGCAGCCGCCCGCTTACGATATGCGGAGCTGGAAAAGGCAGTTAAACGAGCTTGTAGACGAGACAAGAGAGCCTGGACAAACTCCCTAGCCGAAGAGGGAGAAAGAGCCGCCGCCAATGGAGATATACGATTACTTTATGACATTTCTCGCCGCCTCAGTGATGCAAGGACTAATGCAAGAATGCCACTGAAAGACCGAGCTGGTCAGTTATTGACCGATCGAACAGATCAGCTCAAACGATGGACTGAGCACTTCGAACAACTCTTCCGAGTCACGAATAGCGATGGCCAACAGAACCCGCAGCTCGAAGCGCCAACAGAGAGTCGCATAAATGGCGTCAACTCGGAAGCGCCCTCGCTGGCTGAAATAGAAGCGGCAATCAAAAACATGATATCCAACAAAGCACCTGGAATCGATTGCATCCCTGCTGAAATGCTGAAAGCCGACCCTGCCCTGTCAGCACAAATGTTGCACCGTCTTTTCGCTGACATCTGGGATACTGCAACATTCCCGGCCGACTGGATGCAGGGTATCCTCGTGAAGGTCCCGAAGAAAGGAGACCTGACAGAGTGCGGTAACTGGCGTGGCATAACGTTGATCTGTACAACCCTCAAAGTACTCTGCAAGGTGATCCTGAACAGGATTCAGGAGAAAATCGACGCAAAACCCCGACGGCAACAAGCTGGATTCCGATCCGGACGATGATGTGTGGACCACATCACAACGCTACGAATCATACTGGAACAAATCAACGAATTCCAGGACTCTCTTCTGCTGGTGTTTGTTGATTTCGAAAAAGCATTCGACCGACTTAACCATGAAAACATCTGGGCGGCTCTGGGTCCATCTCATCGAAGCACAGTACGAGGCATTTTCGTGCAAGGTCTTGCACGACGGTGTCTTGTCCAAACCAATCCCGGTAACTGCTGGAGTGAGACAAGGATGTATTCTATCACCTCTACTTTTTCTAATCGTAATGGATTAGATTCTGATTGGATCGATTGACTGTGCACCGAACCGAGGATTGCCGTGGAATCCTTCAACAATGGAGCAACTGAACGATCTGAAAAAAAAAACGTGAAAACTGCAAGTATTTGTAAACCGCTGCCTTTGGAATACCATCCGCGCTTTGTGGCCTGGCAACAGGATCTCGAATGAGGAACTACATCGCCGGTGGGCACACGCTGCGAAAAGATGAGAACGAGATTCGCAGAGAGGCGCTAGATTGGAATCCAGAAGGTCATCGAAGAAAAGGCAGGCCCAGAAAATCGTGGCGGCGAAGCCTAGCCGCTGAAATCCGAACTGTTGACGAGAATCTTGACTGGGACCAGGTGAAGACTCTGGCTCCGGATCGTCAACAGTGGAGGTCTTTTACCACGGCCCTATGCACCGGAGGACCGGCGCGGGATCATTAAGTAAGTAAAAGTAAATGTCGTTTTTCAGCGATTTCAAAATCTGAATTCGCCTAAAACGACGATTTAATAGTAAAACAAAATGAATATACTAAAGCGGGCCACAGACTACACAACATTTGTACAAATGCGATGAAATTCGATGAAATTTTGTCGCTGTGAGCACGATTTGCATAGTGTATGGCACTGCTTGAATTGTCGCCCAAACGGTTGGAGTAAAATCGGTCGGGATCGAAATATTTTGTACAAAACATTCTCCCAGCCGGGGTGGAGATGGTTTTTTTTGTTGCTGTTGTTGTTTTCGCCAGCAATCATTTGTGTTCGCGTGAAATATGTTTGTATAGTGTGTGGGCGAGCATAGATCAAACAATCGACGCGGAATCATCGAATTTGTACAGGCCAATTTGTGTAGTCTATGGCCCGCTTAACCGAGCCATGCGCCTGATTGTATGCAAAACCAGTACATTTATTAAGGGTAACCCCAGTAAAAACACCCAGCTTCATACGTCGCACTACGATTGGAGGTCACACGAACAATTCACCGCTCCTCCTCCGGACACATCCACTTTTCTTCAAACCCACGAGCTAAGCGATCGGGGTTTGTAGGAGGACCTCAGCAGTATAGATGGCGGCAACGGCGTCGATTCCCGTTAAAGAAATGAGATGAAAAAATAAATCTAATTTAGATGTATATAACTGGGGCGATTAAAGGAGATTTTTCTCGCATCAATACCGAACTCGAAACGGTGAACGTGGGCTGAAGGCAAAAGTTCACCCCAGAACGGCGCGAAAGAGTGAAAAAACGAGAAGAAGAGAGCGAAAATAAGTTTTCCATAGCTTTCGCATGAATGGCGAGCGCGATGGCCTGGCAAAACGACGGAAAATCTGCCGCACTGCGGAAGGTAAAAATGTTATTTGGCCCCGAATTGATGAAGGCTGCCGTGGCATATTTCTGGGAGGCTGCGAACGAACTTCTCCGCAAGGCCGCACATTTATTCTCGCTGATTGAAATTGAAAGGTAAAATCATCGTTTCGCATCGGGGCATTTTTCGGCATTGGAGCTTTTTCTTCCGAGAAACCGAAATGTCTGGCCACGAGAAAAAAGTAGGCTGGTGTTCTCCGGGGTTTTGTTGACGACACCGATTACGCCGTCTCCTCCCTTCTGAATGGGGAACTTCTTTGTTCCGAGTCCAGGTAGTGCAGCGCAAAAAGAAGAAGGATATTGAAAATTTGTTGCGTGTTTTTGTTCCACCGAAAATCTCAACGCAAAGATGCTTGGATGCCGATGATTGAATGATAGTAATTTTTCTACGGCCTTTTCAGTTAGACGCAGTTGGTAAGATTTCGATTGATGGGGTCATTTGATTACTTTAACCTACCTTTTTTGGAAGAATCCTTGTTTATAAATAAAAAAAAAATTAAATTTTAATCTCATCAAATTACAAAAATAACTAATTACAAATCAAAAGATTTGATCATCCAATTTTTGGTGAACATGGTTTTAAATATGAATAGTGGTAAAAATCACGATTTTCCCTATTTCGATTTTGCTACTTTAGCATAGTTAAAGATAATCATTAATGAAAAATCATTATGTTCAAACAATTATTTATCAAAACATTTTCAATGAGGAAGTTGAAATTTTGACAAGTACAACAAATCATAGCCAAAGAACAATTGTTTTATGGTTGTTCTAGAATTCGTCCAAAAACATAACACATGAAAAAGTTGATTTATGCAACAATTGCAAACACAAGTTTATGATAATTAAATAATTCAAGAAAAATCTCAGGAAAAACTCTCTTGATTTACCTACAAAAAACGCTTCCAACAAATCAAGTTAGCGTACATTTGCAAGCAAAAGCATTATCGAAAAGGAACACTTTATCAAACTGTTTTCATTGACGAAGTTAAAGTTGTTTTTGAGGAAGAAATTAGTTTAGATGATAAACACGGAACTTTTTCGATTACGGTATTTTTAAAACATATCAACGCAAATAAAATTAAATCTATGTTTAAGAGATTTATATAACAAATCCTTTCCATAAAACGATCAAGGCTGAAATTATGTTCTTCAAGACTCATGTGACGTGAGCTTAAGGCTATGATCATTTAGTATCCGGGCAGTTACAAACATTTGTATTTTAAAAACAATTCATTTGATCGAAAAACTTTCTATGGAGGAAATGAGGGTGATAATATGACATTTAATGTTAAAATATAAAAAAAAAATTCATCAATGATTTCAAGAAAAACTCTAACTTTTTCATAAAATCTCTTTCTTATCTTTGCACACTTTTTTCAGTCATGCATTGATTTATTTTTTTACCACAGAAGGAAACCTTTGCAAAATCAAGATATTTTGCACAAACTCACTTGAAAAAAAAAAATCAATTAGAATCTGGTTGAAACCTCTTCATGAGTAGGCATCTCGAGGAATTTGATCTCTTAAATCCGGTTTTAACATAATTTTTTTTTGTCCATCAGAACACATCTGTCATATTGCGTAAAACCGGATGCACAGATTGTGATCTTTGGAACTGATCATTATGAGTTATTTACTTGGTGTCTACTAGTCAGGCAACACTTTTGCCTACCGGGAATGGATATTTTGCATTATTTAAGGAGTCTGCATTCAGTTATCCCCAATAACCATAGACTTTTTACCATATTTAAAATCAAGGGTTGCACTCCGAAAGTTGGTTTGAACTTCGTGTGGATCCTAGAGTGGCTCCTTATACTTCTTAACCATTTGGTCTGAAAAAAAAAATCAGAAAAAATCAACAGTTCATGATCTTTCAAGTCAATAATGAAAAATTTTCGAGGCGCAAAATGCTTAAAAGGAGCAAATTTGTGCAAAATCATTTTTACCATGTCTTTTTGCATCGTGAATATCTCAAACACACGTTAACTTAAAAATCTATCAAAAATAGGCAAGATAGTACTTTTCATAACCATCACAACGCTACTAAAGGTTTGCATATCCAAGCTCTATTAACGTAGCTATCACTGAAATAAAGTTCCCGGATACTAAATGATCATAGCCTTAGTGCCCAAATGTGGTATCATTGATAAGAAAAAAAGACTTAAAATCATCCCCAGCAAACATGAAATCGTATCAGAAATAATAACTTAAGTCGTTTACAATGGTGTTGCGAATCGCAATTCAAACCGTATAGTAAAAAAATCGTATAAAATGTCGTCTGAAGTCAGTTTGAATCGGATATAATATTTGTTTTGAAATGATTTTGCTCCCACGCAGCATCAAGTGAGGAATTCATCTTCATGTTCATTCTGCAACCAGCTGTGCAACCAGATGGCTAAAAATCAGATGGGAATTGAGTAATATTGACGAATGAGAGAACTGAAAAATATTGTCGCCGGCAACGATTTGAAGGCTATGAGAGCGAAATCTTGCGCTCTCTCTAACATTTTTCCGATAGGTACAGATAAGGTGCCGGATAACGCCTAATTGCTGTAGTTTTCGTCTTTTTAGTAAGAAATGAAATTTTTGCATATATATTGCCTCCATTTTGGTAGGTAAATGCTGTTTTTTCAACTTTCATACGATCATTCTGTAATATATTTGGAAAGTATATCAAAACAGCATAAGAATTTAGCTACAAAAGTGTTTGCTGAATCTAGAGCTTTTCGTTTTCCTCAAATCTCGTGATCTGTTTCTTAGTAAAAAAAAGTTTAATTTTATGAAATATGGAAATATGTGTTTATTCAAAATCTTGTATCGGTCAAATTATGAAGCATTCCTTCTGTGTGTGTTATTTAAGATTCCTTTATTCAATTACTTTTTCAACTTTTTTTTGCAATTTAAAAATTTGAAATTTTTATTACAAAAATTGACTATAACGAGATTTTTAGAGGGGTCGACTGGATGATTTAATGTAATTATTTTTCGGCATAACAGTCTTTATTGTCTTAAAACGATGTTTTGATCAGTCCAACGTTTCGATGCTTGTTGGCATCTTCCTCAGGGAATTAATCTATCGTTCCATGTGAAATTACTGTGCTTATGTGAAGCTTATTGTCCACTTTTCTCTTCTCTAATCGTCTCAATGTTTTTTAAAATACTTATTTTGGATTTTTGTATGGTTTTTCGTGATCGAACTATAGCGGTATACCGGTATACTTTCCAACTAATAATTAATTCAAAATAAGTTTCAATCAATTTCTGGTGCAGAAAAATTCAGTGTTTTAAAACTTTTTAGTCGAAATAAACTAATTCAAATATCTAACAAACTCTAACAGGGCTAAAACGGGGTTTTAAACATCTTGATAGCTATCAGGCAACAAATAAAATTAAAAAAATATATAGCAATCTTTTTGTATCATGAATCTACTTATCCAAATCTGTCAAAAATTAGTAATTTAAAAAAAAATTGTATAAAATCGCACGTTCAACTTATTTCTGCATACCTTCATAATAATATCTTTAGCTGGAGTTGCGTTTAGACTGTGAACCAGACATGTCGTCTTTAACTGAACCTCGATCCGAATCTCCAAATTATAACATTTATTTAAGTTTTTTTGGATTTAATAATTGGCGACGAGGATAAATGCTTTGTTTTTTGTTGTTTGTTCGGAAATGTAAAGTTTTGTACGTGATTTAGCCAGAAAAAGTGTTTTTTCCGAATTTTGTTTTTGTGTCGACAACCGTAAGTGCTATGGGAAAATGTGTGTGCCTTTGGAAACACGTGTGATATTTTTTTTTGTTTCCTTTTGTTCTGAGAGTTTTTTTGATAATCCTTAGGATTTTTTCTCCAGAACCTTTTTGTGGCACATTTGTGAGAATTTGTCGGCGAGGTGAACAATACCTGTTTTTTTCCTTTGTTTACAGTAAACGTGGTTTTTTTTTCCACCATTTTGAAACACCCTATGCGGTGGGTGTAAACGTTTTGGATTTTGGATTGGCGACCAATTCTACTTTGTCTTGTTAAGGAAGTATTAATCGATCACCTGATCGTTTGTTTGATAAGTGGATTTTAGTAAACGAGTGAACAATAATTGCTACAGAACCAAAAACTCGTTGAATGTCATTTAACCGCTGTTAGAGATTTTACCCTTTGTGTAAAAAAAGCATATGGATCAATAGCGTGGATTCTACTTTAAGGATACGTTGCTGCTATCACTGGAATTTGTCTTGATGATGGAGTAAACTTGCTGCCTGAACCAACATTTTATTGTTCGCTGCCTAGAAAAAGAAAAAGTTCCGGCCGTCAGTGAAGGTTTTCCGATGCTTCCTATTGCTTGTTTGGTCGACGTACATACGTGTGCTTTGAAACCATTTTGTTGCTTTGTGGATAAAACCAACGAATAAGGTCAACGAACTGACATCGGGAGTCGACTGAGTTTTTTTTTCATGGGAAGGAGGAACGAGCTACATTTCATAAACCCAATTTACAACACGAATATTTTTTAAAGAAGAAAGGATGAAGAAGGAGCAAAACAATTTGTGTACTACAGAAAAGAGTGTTGTGTGTGTAGAGTTGCGTTCGTGGCTTTGCTGCGTCCGGTTCGATGGTTTGTGTGCTCCCGGAAAAATGTTGCTGATTCGGGAAAAATTACTTATTTTACTTAAAAGAGTCCGAAAAATGTGAAGCAAGAATAGTGTTAAGGCAGAAGAATACTCCCGTGAATGAAAGCTTTCAATAGCTTCTCCATAGTTTAAATTGTTGCAAATAATCTTCAGCAAACACGGTCAGATTGATGAAACGCAACGCGTCGGCGTGAAAATGTGTGCATTTTTCTATGTCGAAGAAACTCGTTCGTCAATTTATTATCTACGGATATTCGTTTTTTATTGAACCCACGTTTTACTATAATAATAACAAGTGATGAATGACCACAAATGTTTGGATCTTAGTTGTTGAGGTGGAAAAGCAAGCAGAAAAAGCAAGGGCACCATCTTGTTTTAGATGGACTGAAAATTGCTGATTAGGCGAAAAAAATTGCGAGGCAATGTGGGTGATAGAATGGGCATGCATGGTAAATGAGAGAAGGAGGGCGAAGAGAGAAACGCGTGCAGTTACTGGGAACGGTTAAAAAACCTTCTTCGCGTCCAGGCGCGTTAACAGAAAAGCAAAGCCTACTGTGTAGTGGCATGGATCGGCGGCTATAAAAGTGAATATGCAATTTGGAAGTTAAAAGCGGCTAAAAGCTCACATGCAATGAAAAGGTTCTTTAATGGCGTTTGAAAATTGAATAGTGGTGGTTTTATGATCTGAATGTATGAAATTGAAGTCATTAGATTTTTTGGCTTTGCGAGAAAGTTCGTTTGACAAACCTTTTGAAATAATTAGTATAGCAGATCAAAGCATAAACGAGGTTAAAATGTGCATTCTATCCATAAAATTTCGGGGGAAATTTTTTTTTGAGTGGAAGCAGGGGGGGGGGGGTGTACGTAGGGGGTGTGTATGTAGTAAAAGAATAAATTGGTTGCCGTTGGTGCTAACCTTGGAGCTAGAAAGAAGTGTTAATAAAACAAATAGACGTGAAAGCGCTAAGCAGTTTGGATTGCTGGGGGTACTGGTCGGATCTCAAGTCGCAGTTGGTCGAAATAAATATTGTTTTTATATGTAATCGGTAAAAAATACAGCTACAGGTAAACTTTAAGTGACATGAGGTAAGATTGGTAACAAGGTAAGATTGCTAAAAAGGTAAGATTGCTTTATTAACCAACTACCATCAAGACGCCATTCACCGCCCAGACACCATTTACCGCCCAAAATCACCCTTTTGTGTGTATTTTGAAAAAACTGGGATGTTTTCTCCAAATATAAGACCTGTGTTCTGTGTCGGCATCATTGTTTGACCATTTCACTGAAAAAACATCACTCAATTATGCTAACTATAGCCAGAAATAAAATATTTGGTTTTTCGTTTCCGGTCAAATTATTGAATTCGACGCCTGTTAGCGAACTAAGCATTACTGTACTCCTAGGGCAAAGAGGGTTTTTGTTTACTAGATAGTACCTATTGGACCTAAAATCGACTTGAAACGATAGTTTTATTTTCGTAGAATAGATTTGCATCAAAAAATTTTCGATTTTTTCAATAGTTGTTGTTTTTTGAAGCGTTTAGTGATGGGCGGTAATTGGTGTATAAAAAAAAGTGTGGGTTCCTAATGACCGGTCACGCACAATTTCTTTGTTTTTAACGCATGTATTGTGTCAAATGTGTAAATTGTAAGAAGCATTTAGTTTGATTATGTTAGAAAATGATGTTTTATCGCTGAAAATAACCGGTTACTTGAGGTTGTTTGCCGGGAATCATCATTTTGTCAGTCAACGCACTTTGTTAAAATTTGTACTAAATTTGCGGAAAAAATTTCACAAAATGTATTCTCTAAAGAGCCAAAATATGGTTTTGACAGCTCGTTGTATGGAAAATACTAAAAAGAACAGTTTCCGTGTTGTTCAGATAGTTTTTCCTTAAGAAAACATTATCGATACCCGAAAAAGTCGAGTGGGCGGTAATAGGGCCAGTTGAACACCCAAAAGTTTAGCTAATTATTTCGAAAAGCGTACATTTTTCGCATTCCACTAATTTTTTTATTTAAAGTAGAGCAGTTTTGGGATGTATTGGAAAAGAAAGCGAATAAAAATCTGCCGTCGTTTTTTTATTACACATGTTTGAAGTTGAAAAACCGCTTAACTGGGCGGTGAATGGCGTCTTGATGGTATATGCTTTTAAAATATATTTATCAGAACGACCAACCAGTTGCCAGCTGGGCAGGTATCTACACGCATGCGGAATACCTGTCGTAGATTCATAACACTGAGAATGTTATGAATTTTATACGGTTGCGAAACTGTTTGCTCGTTCTACAAATAAGACATACACATACACGAAATTCATTCATTACATGACAGTTCACACGAAGCCATGGTGTCGGGTATGTGCTAATTTGCATTGAAGATTGGCCGAACTTATAATCTAAAGAATGCAATTTAGCGCATACGTTGGCGAAACTGCGGTGAATCCGTGCACCCATGGTGGATTATCTACATACATACATACATACCTTCATAATAATATCTTTAGCCAATCCCAAAAATAAAAATGGTAGCTAATCCCATTAAGGTTGCAGTGCACAGAAAGTGACCAAATTTAAGTAATATTTAGGGAAAATAAGGGTATAACGAGCACCTTTAGATGTTTTCTAAGTAAGTAAGCTCCATTTGTTTAATGTTTCTTTTGCTCGAAAGTGGTCAATTCAGCTTTCAAAGCTTCTAGATTCAGATGGTGACTTTGGGCGATAATAAGAAATAGTTCGCTGCAATACAAAAAGGTGCAATTTGATCATTATTTTCGAGAAAACTTTTTTAGAGAAACTCATTTTCCAAAAGAAATCCACGTATTTTATACGATTTAAATAAAAAAAATAACTTTTCAAAGAACGTGAGCATAGAGAAGGACTAAATATCACACAATTTCCTGGAAATTTGCCTTCGGTGGCCATTATTCTATCCTCTATGAGATTGAAAACCAAGACAACGATACTATGAGTTTTGAAGTTTTTTAATTAAACAAAACATGATATCAACAACAAAACAAGAAAACTTCAAATATTTTAAATGATTTAACAATATAGACTCAGTTAAGTACAAACAAACTGGGTGATACAATGCATTTAAGTTATTTCGTTTTTCAACTAGAAGGGGAGAATGAGGATACCCAAGAATGATCCCTGGGGATACTTGATTCCCGAGCAGTATCTTGAAACTGGAATGTCTTACATAGATAAAATGTTCCAAAAAAATTTTCCAAGTAGAACATAACAACAAGCCTGTTGTTTCGAAAAAATTGAAAAAAAAAATATTTTTGAAGTTATTGCACTCTATTTGAAAAATCTAATAAAAAAATTCTTGAAATTTTTTTTTTGATTTTCAAATGTTTCCCATACAAAGGATCATAATAAAAATATTTGTAAAAATACGTCAGTCGTTAGAGTTTAATATGAACTTCTTAAATCCATATTTTCTAAGTAATAGTAAACTCTCAATTTTGTTAAAAGAAGTTTTACAAAAGTTATGTTTTAGGTTCACTTGATTCCTCGAATCCAAAAACTACTCATCACCTAAAACTACTCGATTATTCGAATGGACATGTGTTAAATTTAACATAACTTTTACAAACCTTGATGAAATTTCACCAAATTTTGACAGAAAGTTTGAATATAGTTGAGTAACAAAACAGACAAAAAAATTGGAAGTCAAGTGCTTGGAGCGCCACACAGTGACCAATCCGAGAACTTTTACTTCAAATCTTCACGACTTCGCATCGAAAATCAATAATTTCATAACGAATGACACACTTCTGCTCACCATAAATCAACTAAGACTCATTGTCTTGAATGTAGCTTGCAAATGAAACCAAAAGCAAGCAAAAAAAAATTATCTTGTTTGAGTTATAGGGTTGTGAATTTTACCAGTCATTTTGACTGGTCACGGTCCGAGTGTCCATGGCGAAATTTTCCTCGCTTACTAAAAGAGCTTGTGAAATAAAAAATACACAGTTTTGTAGAGATCCAAAATTCATGAAAAGTCGTATTTTTTGCGAATTTTTAAAGCGAAGTATGCAAAAGATATTCAACAAACAAAGTGTCCAACCAGTCATTTTGACTGGTGCGGTCTTTCTAGTGTTAAATAAAGGATCAAGTCTCCTTTAACTTTCAAAGTATCACATTTTTTTAGTCCGACGAAATCGCTTCTAGTTCTTCCACGGGTTCATGTATCGACTAGTTTTGGCAGCATATAAACATGAAATTACACGCAGTCAAAAAATGCAGAAGACGACGACCTGCAAAAATTTTCCAATTAGATATGATGAAAATAAGAAAAAGGGACATGGCCCAAATTTGTATAGGATGATTTTTTCATCATTTCTTTCAACGCGGCACCCCCTAGAGTGGTGCCTTTAGGTAAAAAAATGTTTTTCTGAAAGTTTCAGGTCATTTGGCAGAAGCACGAGCTGGCGCAAAGGACTTGAAATTTGTATGAAGATTTTCGGCAAAATGTATGAAAAATCGACATACTTTCACTCTTTGTATTCTAAAATATGTGTCCAGTATGCTAGAAAGCTCAGAATTTCAGGAACTGTAGTTCAAACAATGACAAACAAGTTTGTTAAAGACTGTGACGCGATACGAGTTGACTGTGATGAGTTATCCCCAATTGAATGTGTGATCTTTTTCGCATTTCATCGATATATCGTGATCGGTGTACAAGTGGATTATTAGTACTAACTTAATCGCATTGTCACACAATGAGAATAACAGATAGAAAGTTTGTGTCCTCGGCAAAGTTGTAGCTTATTTGATAACAAATATCTTTGCAAAAAATTCAAAGAAAGGTTTGAGAAGCTATGAACTGCTACATTGTGAGACGATGCAATCAAGTGAGTGCGATTATTAGCCCATACACCGTTCACGATATATCAAAGAAATGCGAAAAAAATCACACATTCAATTGCAGATAACTCATCTCAGTCAACTCGTATCACGTCACAATCTTCTACAAACTTGTTTGTCATTGTTTGAACTACAACTCTTGAAATTCTGAGCTTTCTAGCATACTGGAAACATATTTTAGAACACGAAGAGTGAAAGTATGTCGATTTTTCATACATATTGCCGAAAATCTTCATGCAAATTTCAATTCCTTTGCGCCAGCTCGTGCTTCTGCCAAATGACCTGAAACTTTCAGAAATTCATTTTTTCATCTAAAGGCACCAATCTAAGGGGTGCCTACTTTGGCACGAAAACAACATATTCAACTTTTTCCACTCCACCACCGTTTTTGCGAAATGGCACGATTCCAGATCCAACTTTTACAGAGTATAAATTTTGTGAGAACTATTGATGAACTTTGCAGAAAAAAGATCGCATTTGAAGGTAGTCTTCTTCATAGTTTTCGCTATTCATTCTGTCAATCGTTATGAAAGAAGGAATAATTTGCAGTTTCCGCAGATTATTAGTCTTTTCAAGTACTAGACATAAAATTTTTAAATTTTTTATCCTTGTTTATATCCGGGAAATACAGGCAAGAGCTTTCAACGAAGATTTTCTTGTTGGAAACATGCCACATGGTCACTAAAGAGTTCGTTTAGCTGTCTATAACGAAATTTATCAAAAAATCTCTCTTTAAGCAGTACAAATATTTTGCACACGATTTTTCCACCGTATTTTATTTATTTTACTGGTGGGCAGCTTTTCTACCTCGTAAGAATGAAGTCAAGCCTTTTGAAAAGTCAGCTAGACGAACCAGACAGAAAAAATTGACTTTTTTTATCATTTCCTCATTCATATTTTCAAATTGAGCTTCAAAAACCTCTCACGTTAGGCTCACTTCATGGAATCACCAATCTTCACTCTTATTCATATTTTTGCTCACTATTGGGTCCTCTAGGACTACTTGAAAACGATTACCCAGGTGAACTTTTGTCGAATATTTGATTTCCAGCTGTTTTTTGGTCTCGCATTGGAACTTTTTTGGATTTTTCTTGACCCTGCCCAAAAAAATTTGTCAATTAACTCCAGTTTTGGATGTTTTCTCAAAATCCACTGGACAGATTGTCACCAAATTTTGTGCACGCACACATTACATTACTAGATAGCTTCACTATAAATTTCATCAATTTCCATCCATGCATTCAAAAGTTGTTCACGAAACCAAGTATTGCATTTTTTTCGAATACACTCCTTATTTAGAATCAGCGCTCCCAAATTAAATAGTCTTTATGAATGAATTCTGAAGTTCTTGGAACCTCGGAAAATTGTAAGTTTTGCCTTGTAAAATCTTTATTTTCAATATTTGGAACATTTTACAGTTTTTTTTATTTAAAATAAATGAGAACAATGCTGAATCAAAGTTATCGAAAGATTTTAAATTCAACCTCGGTATACCGTAGTTGAATTTAAAGGATTTGAATATTTGTGACTTTTCGATCCAGTTGTTTTTGAGTCAATAGGAAACAGACAGACAGACTGACATCTATTTTTTTTATTATTACGTATTTGATATTTGTTTTTTTAACGTGTTTGCGTCTCGATAAACTATTCGACTAAAATCCTAACAAAACGAAATCAAAGCAACATCACCACTGGACCTCTCCTCCACCTGGTACCCGAGGGAAATGTTTCCGGAAGCGGAAATTGACTGTTAAATTTCTCAACCTGGTTGCTCACTAGATCGACCAGGGCGCGTTGCTGTTTGGGGACCACCACCGCAAGCATACGATTCCTCACCCATCCAAAGTTTGCGGCCAAACTGTTTGGAACCAAATTTTCAACATTGATGGAAAATTTTCCGGTTCCATTCCGATTTTTTTTTCACATATTTTTTCTCTGTGTAGCCCGGTTTGTCTCGAAGCGAGATGTTCTGGAAGATCGATTTTCCCGAAGATAGATGAAACTTTTCCCATTTTCTCAGCTTCGAACAAAGCAAAACTTTTGCGGAACGATGAAATCGTTGCTCGTAAGTGTTGTACGAAAAAGTTCAATGTCAATGAATCTCTCTGTGGACGAAACTCTCGAGAACGAAGAGTTAGCTGGTTGAACACAGGACAGAAACACAGTCTTTGGATGGGAAAGCGGGCCAGTGAATGGTTAAAGACATAGGTAACTACATAAGATCTAACGAAGTTTTTCCTGTATACACTCGGAAAATCTTAGCGTGTCTTCGGTCGTAAAGCAGGAAAATTTGTTCAGGAAAGTACTTCAAGGGGGGGAAGGTTCTACGATCCCAATCCATATTGTTCCATTTCACGTGAGGCTCGCGAGTCAGTAGAAGAAATTGTACGATTTATGAACAACTTGAAGCTGTCTGTCCCGAAATTCAAACCCGCTAAAAGATTCAATCCGATGCGGAGCCCAACACATCGACACGAATTATTTATGGATATGTGGGGAAGACGCTTGAATGGCGTCGGCGTATCCGTCTCATTCCCGAGAAAGGCAGGAATAAGGTCGACTGTTGCATAGTCATGCTGCTGATTCAATTTACGATGACGACGACGACGGGCGGCGGATTATTTCACACACATATGTGTCGATTTCATGTCCACATTCCATCTAATTTTGGCATCAATCGATAACGATATTTTTGAAACCCGGATTGATGGAAGGGGTGTAGCTTTATTTTGGGGGAATCAATGAACTTTGGCACCATATCAATGAACTTAGAACCTTATGAGCTAGTGTGACACATGAGAAAAAACGCACAATGTACTTTAAATAAAATGTTTTTTTCTATGAATGAATTTATCGATGACCCAATATTTTGTTGAATGCCATGCCGCATATATGTACCAACACTTGATCCAAGGGTTCAAACATACATAAAATAATTTCAGATACAACAGCTTTAAAATTATTTTTATTCCGAGTTCATACACAAATGATGTTTTAATAATATCGTTTTTCTATACACGTGGTATCTGAACGCTGATTAATCCCGTAGATGAATAAGAAGTATATTTATGGAGTTTATTTTTTTTTAAGTTGAAGGTGACTTGACCCTTCATTTAGAGAAATAAATCAACATTTTATATCCTTTTTCCTCCAAATCCGTGCACCACTGTTTCTATCTCAAGTTAGGGCCATTCAAATATAGCATAACACGCTACGGGGGGAAGGAGATGGTAAAGTAGCTCCTTACTAAGGCCGATTTAAGGGGAGCAAATGGGAAGCAATCATCCCTGGCCACCGACTAGAAAATTAACATTACTTTAATCGTACCAAGTAGTAGGAACCTAGGAAAGGAAATTGGAACTAGAAAATTGGAATTGAAACGCAAAATGAAATAGCTAGGGGAGTCCCTTTGAAATAATATTTCGAACAGTTTCATTCGAATATAAGCCTAGAGTGAGTATTTTATAAAGGTTGAGCTAATCAGAAGCTTTTGACGTAGAATTACGTCTTACGGCAACACTATAGGGGGGCAAATTGAAATTCGCGAACGGATCTCGCGTCACGAAAAACGCCTCTTTCAGAGACATCCTTTCCAGATAACATTTTGTATCGGCTGTGTGTTGGTACACCAATACCAACGAAGTTCGTATTTGATTTGAGCTTGGAAATTTATAAATATAGCTGCGGAGCTGTAGTCGAGCTTCAGTCATTTTGAAAATTTCTGAGATGCTTGTCTTCCGTGTCTGCAGTCTCGGCTTCAGCTGCCGCTTCCCCAGTCAGCACCAATCAACCAAGAATGAGGCCGCAGCAAAACAACAATAGATGGTGGAAAAAAAGCTTCAGTTAGTTGATTGACGCAGTCTGAGGTCAAGCAACGAAAAAAGTGGCTGACATTGCTACAATAGCTGCAGATGTTTCTTCTGAGCCAGTTTGTCCACCCACCCATAATCTTTAACAGTTCTTCTCAAAACTTTAGTTTAACTGAAATTGAGAGTATTAAATTCAAAACAATCT